>NW_026647444.1:22500-25515 GCF_950295315.1 Erinaceus europaeus | reverse complement strand
GTCCAATGTGGGTGGAGGCTGGAGGCCCGGGAATGCGGGAGTGAGGCAGACGAAGCTGGTCAGGCATGTTGGCAGGACCGGCCTGCAGCCAGCTGTGTCCGCCCTGTGTATCAAAGCAACCAGGAAGAGCCGCCCAGGCCGAGTCCTCTGTGGTAAAGGTGCGTCTCTGTGCCTCAGTTTCTTTGGGCTTCTTCCACCCCGTGCCCCTGCTCAGATAGACGGGTTTTCCAGTGGACAGAGGGGTTCCGCCTAAACCCTGAGACGCACCCACTGTGCTGAGCAGGGAGATAGTTTAAGACTCTTAGTTGCGGGCTTAGCCCCCCGGGCATATGCTGCCAATCTGCTCACAGCGCCAGGGCTTAGCCGCGAGTCTGGCCAAAGCAGCTCTCGGAGCAGGCCTCCTGGTGAGGCCGTGAGTGTGAAGGTCACCTCGCCTCAGGCAAGGGCTCTACGGTGATGGTGATCAATGCCCGCCTTGCCCGCATCTGGGCAGGATCTGGTCAGGCATGAAAGGGAGGGCAGCATCCCGGGACCGAAGCTGCACCTGTCTCCGCTTTGCAAAGGCCCACCCCTGGCTCAGGGTGCAAGATCACCTTTCGGTGATCTCTGATAATCTTCCCACCTTTAGGTAAATGTTCAACTCCCTACTGTGTGATCCACAAGAACGCGTTCCTGGGCCCTACTCCGGCCAGACCAGAACCGTGAGGCCCTCTACCCCTCTGACAACAGTTGATTCGCCGGCTGGTTACTGGTTACTGATTCATTCATCTGCGGATTCACCGGGATCCACTGGTTGACTCACCCACCGCTGTGTCTAGCTCCACACACTGCCTGGACAGCCCCCCCCCCCCCAGCTCAGGTGCCTCCCGCAAAGACCCACTCCCCGCGGAGGGCAGCCCCCTCTGGATTGGCGTGCAGGCCCCGAGGGCAGGCGGGAGGGTACTCACCAGCCTTGATGTGGACATCCTGACTTCGAATTTTCCCTGAAGGATTCTCAGCTGTGCAATAATATGTGTTGTCATGGATTAAGGTGCTAAAGCTTGAAGGGGGGAAGGGGAAGATCTGGAGAGTGCCGTTGGGGTGGACGTGGCGGATCCCCGGGACATCGTAGATCTCCTCGCCCGTGGCCAGGTACCATCTGAGAGACACGGGAGGGACGCCTGCGGCCGGGCAGGGTACCAGGGTCCCCGTGGTGCTGGCGAACACTACCTCTTGCAGAGACGCATCGACAAAGTAGAGACTGGAGTGGAGGTCCTCACTGAAGACTGCAAGAAACGACAGGAGCGCCGGTCAGCAAGGAAGGAGGACGACAGGCGGCCACGCACCACACCAGGGAGCTCCAGACACAGACACAAGGACAGCGAGCGCAGCGCCCACTGTGCCGAGGGACAGATGCCTTCAGCTGTCTCTCTGTTCCTGACCATGGGTGAAGCCCTTCCAAGCCCACTCCCGCTCATTCGGCTTTCGAATTCTGTCTGTGGTCACCCGGCTCACTGAGGGACAAACAGCTGTCGGTGTCACGTATGTGAAGGAAAGAAACCCAAGTTCGGGAGTCGGGCGGTAGCACAGCAGCGGGTTAAGCGCAGGTGGTACGAAGCACAAGGACCAGAGTGAGGATCCCGGTTTGAGCCCCCGGTTCCCCACCTGCAGTGGAGTCGCTTCCCAGGCGGTGAAGCAGGTCTGCAGGTGTCTGTCTGTCTCTCCCCCTCTCTGTCTTCCCCTCCTCTCTCCATTCTCTCTGTCCTATCCAACAACAACACCATCAATAACAACAACAGTAATAACTACAGCAACAATAAAAGACCACATGGGCAACAAAAGGGAAAATAAATAATAAAAAAGAAACCCAAGTCCTAGGCTCTAATAATAAACAAACGGGTTTTGTTGTCGCTGCTGTAGAATACAGAGGTGGAGTGTGAAAGAGACCACAGCCCTGGAACTGCCCTCAGTGGCGGCGAGAGCTGGGCTTGAACCTGGGTCCCACACCTGGCAAATAGCGCACTACTCAAGTGAGCTATCTTGTCATCTCAGCAAAAGCCTTAAAAATGCCCAGAAGTTGGACATCCAGATACCTGCCAGTCCCACGTAGGGTTCTGAATAGGCGTGGACAGCCAAACATACAGAGACACGACGAAGCTATTCTCCTGCACGAGGCCACGCAGAGAACTGCACGCCCACCGCTGGAACGCGCAGCAGGGCCAGTGACAGAACGGGATCCGCCTTTTAAAACATGTTCACGTAAAAACCAGACGGGCCTTGTGTACTTCGAGTCGGCAAAGCTGGATGCTTTGCATGTACCAAGTGTCTCACCGGTTAACAGATGTGATCTTGTTGCTAAGTCCGTCTGCTCAGAGACATGACACACTGGCTGCTGGATCCAGGGAGCTCTCCGCCCTGCCTCACACTAGTGGGACGCCTGTCTGTCCCTCTCTCTTGGTGTGCGTCTTTCTATCTGAGGCAGTGGAATGCTGAAACGACACAGGATGTTGAGACTAGTGACCTGTACGTACGTCAGTCCCTCTCTGGTGTGAGCCTGTGGGGTCTGAACTTCTAAAGCAGACGCCTAGCTGGGAAAGCCGAGACACTGCCCCATGTGACCGCGACTGTCTTATCAGCGGACTCCAAGGCCCATCTGGTTTTTAGGTGAACATGTTTTTGAAAGGCGGATCCCGTTCTGTCACTGGCCCTGCTGCACGTTCCAGCGGTGGGTATGCAGTCCTCTCTCTGCGTGGCCTCGTCCTTTGTTGTAGCCTCGTCTTTTTGAGGCCTTTTTTGTCCTCAAAAAGACAAGAGGGAGAACTGGGCTCCCAGAAGTCACTGCTCCCTGCCTTTCTCTCCCAACCCCAACTAAAGCCCTTAGTGGTGTTAGTGGTGTCGGTGTCAGGATTGGAAAGAGGACCAGAAAGCTGGGTCAGGGCAGAGAGTAACTCCCAAACACCGGGAAAATATAGCAACAGCATCAACTGTAAACCCCATCGATCTGCCCCAGGGCCCGTGTCTGTTCACATTCAGCAC
>NW_026647444.1:0-17500 GCF_950295315.1 Erinaceus europaeus | reverse complement strand
CGTGTCCCCTCACTGTGTCAGCAGAGAGAAGGGAGGGAGGAGACACACTGCTACTGGGCCCTGCTCTGTGGAGACGGGGATCTCACGCACGGCAAGCGGAAACGGAAGTTGATGGAGCTATTGTGGAAGAACGTTCCCCAGAACCTGATGGAACCAGTCAAGTGCAACACGCATGCTCTCGGCAACGGACAAGCAGAAACGCACACGCAGGGTCCTGGGACCCCACCTCCCCAGAGCCCTGCCCCACTAGGGACAGACAGACACAGGCTGGGGTGCGGATCCACCTGCCAACACCCATGTCCAGCAAACTCCCACCTTCTGCTCCCCAAAAACAACCTTGATCCAGACTCCCAGAGGGGGAGAATAGGAGAAAGAGGCTAAGAGGGCTGTGAACTCCAGCTCCATCAGCACCCGGAGAGAGAGGAGGGGGAGACGGACACAGGGAGGCAGTAATGGTGTCATGAGTGCCGTGGAGGGGAAGAGAGGATTGGGTCAGGAAGAAAAGGGGGGAGTCGTGTATAAATGTGGACAGATAGTTGCAGAGGTGATGGGTGGCCCATGTCTGCAATCTCAGGGGAACCGTGGGGGCTGGCAGTGGGGAAACTGAAGACGCAAAGTCCTGGTGGTGGGAGTGGAGTGGATCTATACCCCTGTTGACATGCAATTTTGTAAATCAACATTAAATCACTAATACAAGTTTTAAAAAGTAAAATGAAATCTTAAAAAAGGAGGGGGAGGGCAGTGGGGAGGGAAGGAGAAGAAAGAGGGGGAGGAGTGGAGGGGAGGTAGAGGGGGAGGAGTGGAGGGGAGGTAGAGGGGGAGGAGTGGAGGGGAGATAGAGGGGGAGGAGTGGAGGGGAGATAGAGGGGGAGGAGTGGAGGGGAGATAGAGGGGGAGGAGTGGAGGGGAGATAGAGGGGGAGGAGTGGAGGGGAGATAGAGGGGGAGGAGTGGAGGGGAGATAGAGGGGGAGGAGTGGAGGGGAGATAGAGGGGGAGGAGTGGAGGGGAGATAGAGGGGGAGGAGAAGAAGAAAGGAGAAAATGGAGGGAAAGAAGGAAAACAGAAGAAAGAAACAGAAGAGAATCCGAAAATATGGTGCTTCAGGCGCCTCTCTCTCTCCCCGTCACCCCCTTCCCGCTCTATTTCTGGCTGCCTATATCCAATTAGTAAATATCGGTAATGAAGCCCAGCCTACTAGCCTGAGTGAATTTATTCTCTAGCCATAAGGTGCAGAAAGGACAGCTGACAGAAAGTAACCGTCACACTCATCCCCGCAGCTCCGATCGTACTCTCCCCATACTCTCGAGGCCGTGGCGGACAGAGGAACAAGTTCGTGCCGGCAAAGAAGAATGCGACAATAACCCAATGAGATCGAAATCCCAAGAGGCCAAATGCAAAGCAGGTAAATGGAATTAACAGCACTTAGAGCTTTCAGAATAAATATTAACGACCACTCACACAGAGCAATAGAAACAATACAAGTTGGGAAAAAGACAGTAACCCTAAACAATAATGAGGCATGGAATAATGCATGGAGTTTGAGGAACACTACACTGGAGTTTCTGAAGGAGATAGACAAAAGCAAAAATATCACCTTAAAAAATAAAAATATGGCGCAAAGCACAAGGACCGGCATAAGGATCCCGGTTCGAACCCCGGCTCCCCACCTGCAGGGGAGTCGCTTCACAGGTGGTGAAGCAGGTCTGCAGGTGTCTATCTTTCTCTCCCCCTCTCTGTCTTCCCCTCCTCTCTCCGTTTCTCTCTGTCCTATCCAACAACGACGACAACAACAATAATAACTACAACAATAAAACAACAAGGGCAACAAAAGGGAATAAATAAATAAAATAAAATATAAAAAAAATAAAAAATAAAAATAAATAAAATAAGGAGTCGGGCGGTAGCGCAGCGGGTTAAGCGTAGGTGGCGCGAGGTGCAAGGACCGGCGTGAGGATCCCGGTTCGAGCCCCCGGCTCCCCACCTGCAGGGGAATCGCTTCACAGGCGGTGAAGCAGGTCTGCAGGTGTCTGTCTTTCTCTCCCCCTCTCTGTCTTCCCCTCCTCTCTCCATTTCTCTCTGTCCTATCCAACAATGATGATAACAATGATAACTACAACAATAAAACAAGGGCAACAAAAGGAAATAAATAAATAAATATTTAAAAACCAGTAAGACTATTAATACCCAGGTACACCAAATGAAAAACGTGAAGCACAAATGAAAAGCACACCCTGACAGATCATAATTAAACTTCTGATAGTCAATAATAAAGAGGAAGCTCTTACAAACAACCCAGCCTCTTTGATTTTAAGTTCAAGTCACAGAGAAACAAAGATAATGAACGACAGACTTCTCAGCAGAACAACAGAAACCAGAAGTTGGTGGGGGGGTTCTATTTTACAAGAAAAACAAACCAACACTGCCCACCAAAAATTCTTTGCCCAGGAGCTGGACGAGGCACTTGGTTAAGCGCTCACATTACAAGGTCCAGTTCTGGCCCCTGGTCCCCACCTGCGGAGGGGAAGCCTCACAAATGGTGAAGCAGGGCTGCAGTGGTCTCTCTCTCTCTCTCTCCCTATCTCCCCCTCCCTTCTCGATGTCTCTCTATCCTATCAAATATAAGGAAAGTAACATAAAATGAAAAGAATGTTTTTAATTCTTTACCCAGCAAAACAACATTTCTGTAAATAAATCAAGGCAGTAATGTTTCAGAGTCTGATAGCTAAAAATATTCATTCTTCGTAGACTATAAATATAACAGATATTAAAGTCATTATTTTAATCAGAAAGAAAACAATACCAGATGGAAATTTGGCTTCCGCAAAGGAATAAAGAGTGCAGTAAATGGTAAGCATGTGGGGGAAGTTGGAAGTCTTCACTTACAAAACATTGACGTAAGAGAATTTCTGTTTAAGTAAAATATTTATGATACACTTGTGGGTTTATATAACATAAAGATAGTTCAAACATGAGGCCGGGTGGTGGCGCCCCTGGTTAAGCACACATTACAATGCATAAGGACCCAGGTTCAAGTCCCTAGTCCCCACCTGCTTCATATGTGGTGAAGCAGGGCTGCAGGTGTCTCTCTGTCTCTCTCTCCCTCTCTATTTCCCCCTCTGAATTTCTCCAATAAATAAAAATATATATACTTTTAAAAGTCTGTCCAGAGCAGTGGAACTACACAGGTACAAATACCTAGTAATGTCTTATGTCAAAAAAGAAAAAAAAGAATAAGGAAAAAAAAGGAAGAGAAGAAAAGGAAATTCCACTAATAAAAATACTATAAATTTAAAAAAGAGAGAGAACAGTACTTAAGATGGCAGATTGAAAGTCCACCAAATTGGTGTTCACATTAAATAGACATGGTCTCCACACTCCAAGTACAGAGTGCGCCATCAGACTGGATATAGAAAATGCAGATCTAACTATGTTGTCATCCAGGGAAAAGCTCATTTGAAGTGGATTTTAAAATAGCTGGAAATTCAAAGACAAGCAGGCCACACTCGCAACACAGAAGAGAAACGGAACCACTGCTATCAGAACAGATTCAGGATGAAGGACGGTTTTTTCCTGACCAAGTGCTTGATCCGCAGACAGCGCCGGCCGATGCTAAGTGCTAGGGCAGGACGTGCGAGCCTCCCTGTGCAGGTGGCTGAGCGGCCTGCATCAAGGGGAAAGAAATCCATCAGACACAGGGGCCCTGAGTCCAGGCCCTCCTTTCTGGGTGACGTGTGATCCTTCGGGCTGAGACTCAATCTCCCCTCCTGTGTGCCAGGGCTCATAGGATAAACTGTGAGTGGAGAGCCTCCCATGCCCAGGACCTGCTTGGTCTAGTCCCACTAACCTCTGTGCCCTGGGTGCCAACACCCTCCCTCCCAGCTCGGGGGGCTTCCCAGACGCTGCGCTCCTTGTTGCCATGCTCCGCCATCGCCGCCTAACTCACTACTGTTCCTACTCGGCCTCTCCGCAGGCACTGGCCACGGGGCTTCTACCTGGAAGCTTCCTATCCCTCCGTTTCACTGACCCTTAGCACAGAGGCCTGGCATATACCCCACAGCCACGGAGGAGTTGGAATCTGGCAAAGGGCCAGGGGCATTCTGCAGGAAGCTCAGGTGAGGTGACCTTCCTCCAGGAAGCTGCCCCACTTGCTAGTGCATCACAGCTGTCCTAAAATCCTCACTGAGTGAAGGAACACGCTTTCCAAAGCAGCAATGGGGCTGAGAGACGAGGCCTCCCGCAGAGGACACGTTCGGGCACTGGCAGAGCCCTGGGTTTGCGCCCTGGCAATCGGTGCAGGAGCCTCGGCAGTGTCAGCAGAACTCGAAGGAGCCAGGGGTGGTGGAAAGGTGTGGCAATGTTTCTCCTGTCTGTCAGTCTCTGTCCTAAAATAAAAGAAGGAAAACTGAGCCCTAAGGAGGCCACTTAGCAGTGTATGAAAGAGTCCAGGTTCATTCTCCCAGTGCCAGACACACACACGCACACACATACACACACGTGCGCGCACACACACTCACACACACATACACACACGTGCGCAAACACACACATGCACACACACTCACACAGAGACACACACATACACACACTCACGCACACACACACGTACACACACACTCACACACATACACACACTCTCACACAGAGAGACACACAATACACATATACACACACTCACACACACGCACACACAGACACACAATACACATACACACACTCACACACACATACACACACACAGAGACACACACATACACACATACAGAGGCACTCACAAACACAGACACACGCGTGCACACACAGAGACACATACACACACATTCACACACACTCACACACAGAGACACACATACACACAGAGACACACAATACACATACACACACATACACACATGCACAGACACACACACTCACACACACTCACACACACATACACACATACACACAGAGACACACACATACACACATGCACACACACAGAGACACACACAACTCATACACACACATACACACACAGACACACACTCACACATACACACAGAGACACAGACACACGCACACACAGACACACACATACACACGCACACACAGACACACTCACAGACACACACATACACATACACAGAGACACACACAAACACGTGTTCGAGCGTGGTTTTTAAAGAGGAGTCTTTAATATGTACTTTATGTATATCATCTACTAAAAATTTCAGTGGGGTGGGGAGAGACAGCACAGTGGTTATGCAGAGAGTCCAGTGCCTGAGGCTCCAACGTCCTCTGTACAGCCCCCATACTCACACCCCCATAAGCCAGAAGTGATAGGGATCCGGTATAAAAAATGAAAGTGTCAGTATACTGTGTCCACATGTATATTTGCTACCAGGACTCTGCTGAAGATTCCCACAGAAAAGATCCCACTTCTCCTAACTTTTTTTTTTTACTGTTTTTCCAGATAGAGTGAGAGATAAAGGGGGGGGGGAGAGAAACAAAAGAGATAGCACTGGCCCACCCATAAGACAACATATCCTGTGCGATGTGATCAGACAATGGCATGCATCCACAGCTGTGGCAGGGGCTCGCACCCGGCTCCTTGAGCACGGCCAAGCCTGTACTGTGCCGGGATGGTACTCCCCGGGCTCTAGGACCAAGAATTTCCGAAATATTCTAAGAATACATTCAGGAGACTTCAGTCCTAGGAAGACTGGTCTTGACTCAATATTTGTACTGATATTGTAACAAGGAGGGAAAGTTAATTTTTGCTATGGGTTTTACAGGTCTCTAGAGAAATAAGAAAAATACAAGAGTTTTGCACAGAAAAATGTCTGCGTGCCATCTGCAGTATTCTTCTGCAAAAATGTTTCCTTATGTGTGTAGGGAATTCATTTTAGTGCTAAAGTCTCTGTCCCAGTGGACAGGGGGAAAACCACACATTAGTATTGCTGGGGGGTACTCGGATGTTTTCAGGGGCAAATCTAGACTAACGCACAACATGGATGTAAGAGCTACGCGCCCACATTTTCATTCCAAGCCCCAGTGTCTCAAGAGGGATGCGAACGGCTCATCTAGAAGGAGCAGGAGGCAGGCTGGCAATCAGGATCACAAGCCTGAAGCACGAAGCTGAGCAGAGATAACACCAGTGACCCCCGAGGATTTAGGCGCATAAGAACCGGAGGACCGGGGGTCGGGCGGTGGCGCAGCGGGTTAAGTGCAGGTGGCGCAAAGCACAAGGACCAGAGTAAGGATCCCGGTTCGAGCCCCCGGCTCCCCACCTGCAGGGGAGTCGCTTCCCAGGCGGTGAAGCAGGTCTGCAGGTGTCTGTCTTTCTCTCTCCCTCTCTGTCTTCCCCTCCTCTCTCCATTTCTCTGTCCTATCCAACAACGAACAACATCAACAATGGTAATGGTAATAATAATAACCACAGCGAGGCTACAACAACAAGGGCAACAAAAGGGGGAAAAAATGGCCTCCAGGAACGGTGGATTCATGGTGCAGGCACCGAGCCCAGTAACCCTGGAGGAAAAAAAAAAAAGAAAAAAGAAAAGAACCAGAGGTCCAGCATAAAACAGCGATGAAAAAAAAAAGAGTGGGGAGAGAAGAGTCATATAGGAAAACGTAAACCAAGCAGGGCTGCAGGTGTCTCTCTGTCTCTCTCCCTACTTCTCCCCCTCTCAATTTCTCCAATAAATAAAATATTTATTTTTGAAAAGTCTATCCAGTGCAGTGGAACTACCCAGGTACAAATGCTTAGTAATGTCTTATGTCAAAAAAAAAAAAAAAAAAAAAAAAGAATAAGAAAAAAAAGGAAGAGAAGGGAAATCCCACTAATAAAAATACTGTAATTTTAAAAAAAAAAATAGAGAACAGTTTTTAAGATGGCAGATTGGAAGTCCACCAAACTGATGTTCGCATTAAACAGACATGGTCTCCACACTCCAAGTACAGAGTGCGTCATCAGACCGGATGAAGAAAATGGAGATCGAACTGCATGTTACCCAGGGAAAAGCCCGTCTGAAGGGAAGAAAGACAGTCAGGGTGAAAGAGAGAGAGAGAGTGGGAAGGAAGGCAGCCCAAGTCCTGAGGTTCTGTCTGTTCTGTCAACAGACAGAACTGGCTTTCCTTTTACAGATGAAAAGGCCATCCTGTGGGGTAAGGAGACAGCACAATAGTTATGCAAAGGACACTTGTCCCGAGGCTCCAAGGTCCCAGGTTCAACCCCTGGCTGTAACCCCGTAAGTCAGAGCTGACTTAAAAACAGAGGAAAACCAGAGGAAAATAGTTCTAAAAGCGGGGGGGGGGGGGAGAGAGACAGTGGAGACAGTGACGGAAGCAGAAGACACGTGTTCTCCTCAGGGCGCCTCACTGAGCGAGGCGGCGTCTGCATCAGTGAGCAATCACCTCAGGTCTTCCGCGAGTCTGTTCTGTGAGACCGAGGGAGAGGGCCGAGGGAGAGACACAGACCAGAGACCCCACGACACTGCTCGACCCCTGGGGCACCCCTGCTGCCAGCCGCCGTGCTCCCGTATGGCATGTGGACAAACCTCTGCAGGGAAAGGTGAGCGATCTCCCGGAGTCACCGTAGTTTATTTGGGGGAAAGAAAGGCAAACCAGAGCCGCTCTGACACGTGCCTCAAGGCCCAGCAGCACATCCCCCCGCCAGCCCTGCTCCGCTCTGGCTCATGGGTGTGCGGGGGATTGATCCTGGGACCTTGGGGCCTCAGCCATGACAGTCTGTTTGCATAGCCGTCATGACATCTCTCCTGCCCCCTATTTTTAAACCACAGATCGGCTCTGCCTTATGGTGGTGCTGGGCACTGAACCTGGGGCCTTCAGAGGTGACCCCAAGTCTCTGCGTTGGTCAGCACGCCAGCTTCCCCCTGCTTACCCTGCCGTCTGTTTACATAACCTGTTCCCTAAGAACCGCCCTGCCTGCATGCAGGGCACTGGTTCAACCCCGCTGGTTCACACTCTTTCCGCTCGTGGGGATTGCCTTCCGGCTCCGAGAGTCCCGGAGTCTCTCTCCTGCACAGCAGCCTAGGTGGGCTCCAGTCGAGTTCTCTCCAACCCAGAGAGCACTTGCTCTGGAAGAAGCAGCCTCAGGCTCTCCCGGCATCTTTGCATATGTTTTTTTGTTTGTTTGTTTTTTGCCTCCAGGGTTATTGTTGGTATGCATGAGACCCCTTCTGTTTCATTTGGTTTAAATCCCCCCTGCTTAACACTATTCTATTTACATAACCACTTCATTCTATTTACATAACCGCTGTTAACAAGTTCCACCCTCCCTCCAGGGCATTGGTGGTTCAGTGATAGGATTCTCGCCTAATCTGCCCCCTCCTTGTCACACTCTGATTGTCACCAGTCACTTTTCTCTCCACCCTCTCTATGTCACATCCTGTTTCCACCCTACTTGGCAAGTATATATAAAGACAGCATTGTGAGTTTTAGGGTACTTTAGTTTAGTTTAGCTTAGCTCAGCTTAGATTGTGCTGCGTCCTGCATGAATAAAGAGATACTGCCTACAGCTCAACCATGAGTCCCTGGTCGTCTGTTACCCGCCTGTGAAGCCAGCCCGGCGAAAACAACAGGTTATCACTGGTGCCTGGTGCCTGCACTACAAATCCACAGCTCCTGGGGGCCATTTTTCCCTCTTTTTGTTGCGCTTGTTATTGTTATTATTGTTTTTGGCTAGGACAGAGAGAAATGGAGAGAGGAAGGGAAGACAGAGAGGGGGAGAGAAAGACAGACACCTGCAGACCTGCTTCACTGCCTGTGAAGCGACTCCCCTGCAGGTGGGGAGCTGGGGGCTCGAACTGGGATCCTTATGCTGGTCCTTGTGCTTTGCGCCACCTGCGCTTAACCCGCTGCATGACCGCCCGGCCCCTGCAAGCTTCTGCTTCCACTGCTGGGACGCTGCCCCGTGTCCCTGGCCCCGCTTCAGGCGAGCATCCCCACGACCGGCATCCTCTTTCCTTCACCAAATTCACGCGTCTTCCTGTTAACACGCCATCACGGGTTTTCCTCGGTGCGCCCACAGCCAAATCAGAGTCTGTCCTGCAAGTCCCAAGTCTACCCTCAGTCTGAAGAGAAAGGCTCCGACGCAGTGGAAGCAGGACCGGAGGGCGGACTCCACTCTGGCCCACCGGCTCCCCGGCACCTCACCAGCTCCTAGAGCTCCCTGTCCTTCAGATCGCGTGCCAGGTGCCATCACGCCAGCGGGCGCTCAGCACGGGACGCGGGGCCGGGACGGCACAGACCGGTCGTCCGACCATCAGCGGGGATGAGAGGGCGGCCGCTGGGCAGTGAGGCCCGGAGCCTCCTTCCGTCTTCCTGAAGAGCGCGGGGAGCCGGCCTCTGCACAACCCCTGACCCGGTCTTCTATTTCCCTTGTTTCATCCTGGGGGTGTTTTGTGTTTGTTTGTTTCGTTCAGTTATTTTTTTGGGGGGTGGAACTGGGTGTGGCTACACCCAGCAGAGCACACACTTGACCGCGTGCAGGACCTGGGTTCAAGCCTGCAGGGGGGAAGCTGCATGAGCGGTGGAGCAGTGCAGCTAAAGCCTCTCCCCCTCTCCCTCTCCCTTTCCCTCTCAATTTCTGTCTCTTCCAACAAAAAGAAAAAGCGAGCAAAGAAAGAAGAAAGATAGATGAAGAAGAGAGGAAGGGGAAAGCAAGGGAGGAAGAGATAGAGAAAAAGAAGGAAAAGGAAAAAGGTGGAAGCAGTGCATCGGTACTGCAGGCAGCAAACCCCAGTGATAGCCCTGATGGCAGAATAAATACATAAAATAAAATAAATAAAACGCCGTAAGAAAGGGAAACTTTTTAAGTCCTTTTGCCACGTCAGTGTAGAGGCGGGTACGATGTTCCACCTCCGTGGCCAAAGTCTTGTAATGAATTCATTTTACGTGTTTAGTTTGGATAGAGCCAGACACTGAGGGGGGAGACGAGAGACACAGAGGCTCCTGCAGACCCGGCGAGACCCGTGCACAGTCTGTGTCAGCCACAGGCCTGGGGTCCCAGGTCCTTCTCAAGATGATAAACATGGAGACTGTGAAGGTGCAGGTGTGGAGGTGCAGGTGCAGGTGTAAGGGTGCCGGTGTGCAGGTGTGCAGGTGCAGAGGTGCAGGTGTGGAGGTGCAGGTGTGGAGGTGCATGTGCAGGTGTGCAGGTGCAGGTGTGCAGGTGCAGGTGTGGAGGTGCCAGTGTGCAGGTACAGGTGTGCAGGTGTGCAGGTGCGGGTGTGCAGGTGCAGAGGTTCAGGTGTGCAGGTGCAGGTGTGCAGGTGCAGGTGTGCAGGTGCAGGTGTGCAGGTGCAGGTGTGCGGGTGTGCAGGAGCAGGTGTGCAGGTGTGCAGGTGCAGGTATGCAGGTACAGGTGTGCAGGTGCAGGTGTGCAGGTGTGCAGGAGCAGGTGTGCAGGTGTGCAGGTGCAGGTGTGCAGGAGCAGGTGTGCAGGTGTGCAGGTGCAGGTGTGCAGGTACAGGTGTGCAGGTGCAGGTGTGCAGGTGTGCAGGTACAGGTGTGCAGGTGTGCAGGTGCGCAGGTGCAGGTGTGCAGGTGTGCAGGTGTGCAGGTGCAGGTGTGCCGGAGCAGGTGTGCAGGTGTGCAGGTGCAGGTACAGGTGTGCAGGTGCAGGTACAGGTGTGCAGGTGTGCAGGTGCAGGTGTGCCGGAGCAGGTGTGCAGGTGTGCAGGTGCAGGTGTGCCGGAGCAGGTGTGCAGGTGTGCAGGTGCAGGTACAGGTGTGCAGGTGCAGGTACAGGTGTGCAGGTGTGCAGGAGCAGGTGTGCAGGAGCAGGTGGAGGTAGGGAGCTGTCACACGGACGGCGGCCTCCCATCTGCTGGCTATCTGCTCGCGCGGTCGGCCCACGGCCCGGCCTCTGCACCGGCTTCTTCCCTACCTGCCGGGAAAGCGGCCAGAGCTGCCGCCCCCTCCCTCGCGTGTCCGCCTGTCCGCCTGTCCGCAGGTCCAGCCTGCCCACGTGCGAACCGCAGCTCGCGGGCCCGCCGCCACCTTGGGTCTGGGCTCGCCCCTTCCTAACACGGCCGAGGGGCGGGTGACCACGCAAGCACTGCGCATGCTCAGAAACCCACGTCCTCGCGGGCCCCCGACGTCCCTGACGTCACGTCCCGTCCCGTCCCGCTCGCTCGCCCAATCAGCATCTGCACTTGCCGTCTCGCGAGAGCGTGTCCTCTCGTCTCGCTCCGCCACGCTGCCGGCGATGGCGCCCAGCGGCCCCGGCACCGGGATCCCGGGAGTGAAAGTCCTCGGCGGCTCCTTGCGGCCTCGTGGGCTCCGCCGCGTCTGTCTACCCGGCGCGCAGGGCCCGGGGAGCCGCGAGGCCGGGCAGGACCCCCTGGGTCTCCGGGTGCCGTGCCCGCCCGCCGCGCCCTCCCGGCCCAGCCGCTTACTCTCGGCTCGGCTTTCTCATGATGGGGAGGAAGATGCGCGGCTTACGGTCGGTTGGCAGCTGTGCCCGGGCGACGTTGCCGAGATTTCTGCGAAACACTCGCCCAGCCCAGGTCGCCTCCGCCATCAGCACCGGGACCTGAAAGCACCCACAACCCCCGCCCTTTACTTGGTGCGCCAAGACACCAGACCCGGGCGCGACATCAGCCCGTCCGTCCGCATCCGTCTGTCTGTCTGTCTGTCTGTCTGTGTGTCTCCTGACCCGAGCCCCGCTCAGCGCTGGCTCATGGCGGTGCGGGGGCCTGAACCCGGGACTTCGGAACCTCGGGCAGGACAGTCTGAGGCTCACCTAGGACAAGCCGGAGGCCAAGGCCCTGCCTGTCAGCTCTCCGGATTCCAGGAGGCCTATTTCTATAAAAATCTAGACGATTATTTTTTATTTTTTATTTTTTATTTTTTTTGCCTCCAGGGTTTATCGCTGGGGCTCGGTGCCTGCACCATGAATCCACGGCTCCTGGAGGCCGTTTTCCCCTTTTGTTGCCCTTGTTGTTGTTGCTATTGCTGTCGTGGTTGTTGGATAGGACAGAGAGAAATGGAGAGAGGAGGGGAAGACAGAGAGGAGGAGAGAAAGACAGACACCTGCAGACCTGCTTCTCCGCCTGGGAAGTGACTCCCCTGCAGGTGGGGAGCCGGGGCTCGAACCGGGATCCTTAGGCCGGTCCTTGTGCTTCGCACCACCTGCGCTTAACCCGCTGCGCCACCGCCCGACTCCCCTAATTTTTTTTTTTAACACCAGAGTTACAAGCAAGTAAATGAAGACACCTCCTCCCCCCGCGATATGCAAAGTCTAAAAAGTGTATCACTCATCCTCGCATTTTGACAACAACAACTGGAGGGAGGATTAAAAGGCAACAAACCAAGAAAGAAGATTGTAGAAGAAACAGAAAACAGAGGTTAAGAAAGGAAAGAACTTCAAGCTGACAGCGGGTATAATGGGAAACCGTCCATACTGGTGGATGAAGAGGACTCGCAGAGTGAAGAAGAAGAAGAAGAAGGAGAAGAAGGAGGAGAAGGAGGAGAAGGAGGAGAAGGAGGAGAAGGAGGAGGAGGAGGAGAAGGAGGAGAAGGAGAAGGAGAAGAAGAAGAAGAAGAAGAAGGATACCCAGATGCCCTGATGCATCTCAGCACAGTTAAAGGAATATTTAGTCCCGCGGGAAGACTTGGGGGGGGGGGCAGGCAGTTTTCATACGCTGTGAAAACTGAGTGATTCTCCATCTGAGGGCAAACGGAAAGTGTTAAATGTTTCGGCTGTCGCTGATATGTACAGAATATAAACCCTAAATATTTACTTAACCCCAAATGGCAATTAGTATATGGAAAAGATAGGAGGAAGGAAGGACTCTGTGATTCATAAAATTAAGCTCAATATCCAAACCTGAAAAATAAGACATTGAGATAAACCTCATGACATTAGAACTGCACAAAAGACCAAGAAAATAAAACTCTGTAAGGCAAAGTCTCTGATTATAGTGCTTCCTTCCTTTCGATCTATACGTATAGGGATGCGGATGCGGATGCGGATGCAGATGTATATTCGACTAGTGACAGAGAAGAGAGGAGAATGAATGAGAGACCCAGGGATCAAACTCAGAATCTCATGCTCACAGATCACACTTCCTACCTGGACTGTCACCTCCCAAACTGCACCTTTTCTAGAAAATCCTAATAACTGAACCAGGAAGTAGCTTAGTTTAAAAATACAAGCCTTGGGATTCAAGTGGTAGTGCAGCAGGTTAAGCACACGTGGCACAAAGCGCAAGGACCAGTGTAAGGATCCCGGTTCGAGCCCCCGGCTCCCCACCTGCAGGGGGGTCGCTTCACAGGCAGTGAAGCAGGTCTGCAGGTGTCTGTCTTTCTCTCCCCCTCTCTGTCTTCCCCTCCTCTCTCCATTTCTCTCTGTCCTATCCAACAACATCAACAATAATAACTACAACAATAAAACAACAGGGGCAATAAAGGGGAATAAATAAATAAATAGAATACAAGCTTCCCACACCTGAGAACCCAGATGCGCCATATGCCATGGCCGAGAGCTGGTCTGGTCTCTTCCACACCATCCTGGGGTGGGTGGGTGGGTGGGGAGAGGAAGAGGGAAGGGGGGAGGGGAGGAAGGTGGAGAGCAAACGGGAAAAAGGGAGGAAGGGAAACCCCACTTCTCCACCCTCTCATACTTTATCCCAAAATGAAAACTGATTAAGGATGGAAACAACCAAACGAGAAAAGACACGTTTTCAGAGCAGGTGTCCTCTCCAGCCGCACTGTGGACACCGGTCAGCCACACACAGACACCACAGGCTCAGCGCCCAGCGGACATCCGTGCCCATTTCCAGCTGTAGGCTGCTTCTCCCCAGAGCGATGGCTCTCTGCTGGAATTCATTATTTTGGGCAGGACGGAATGGGCTTGCTGAGTCACAGAAACTTCTCTAAAAAGAAAGTTCCACATTCTCCCTATCCACAGCCAAATGGTGTTTGAAAACACTCTCAAGGCAGTTAAGACACCAGATTTGTAACCTGGAAGCTGTGATATGGGGCCACGTGGTCTCTGGTCTCGTTCGTACGTGACCTAGGGGCCAGCTGTGTGAGGGACTCGGACAGCAGCCTGAGGGCACGGGCAAAGGCCACAAAGCCCACTCGGCCTTCCCACACTGGGAATTCCAGTGGGTGTGTACCTGACTCTTCACCGGGACAAGTGTTCTGCGGACTCCCTGCTCTAGACACTCGGGGTTGGAGTAAGGGAGGGGTGGGGAGGCCACGCCATCGCCAAAGGAATCCTGCAAAACACTTCCACACAGGTGAGACTTTTCAGACGTATTCTTCACAGCAGCTTCCAAAAAGAAAATTGAGTTGTGACGTCAGTGAGTTAGGACTACAAGACTTGAATTAAAGTGGCCTGGTTTCACTCATTTCCAAGAGGTCTGAAGACGGCGCCAGGCTCTGCACTCTCCGCTCTGATGGAAACCGCGTCTCTTGTGGAACGCCAGACTGGTTTGCGCCTTCAGTGCCAGTTTAAGGAGGATCTAGTGCCCACACAGTCCGTCTAGGAAAGGTGCTCCAGGACCATGAGCCTGGGACACGCCAGACCCCGTTCCTGATGTCCCCCCAGGAGAGGGACCTGGGTGGGGCACTGAGATGGCCAGAGCATCACAGGGCACAGAACTGATGCACAAGGCAGCACAGCAGAAGAGCGCAGGGCTTGAGGTTTGGAAAAGGGGTCGGCTTCCGGGGAAGACGCCGCGCGGGCTCAAGTGGTGCTCTAGTTTCTCTCTCAGTAAACACAACTCTTTTTTGAACAGCTGCAGCAGAGAGGGGACAGAGCTCACCTAGTGAGACACATGCCTTGAGCCCAGCACCACACAGGAGTGCCACACTACTGGGGGGAAACTCTAGGATGTGGTGTCTTTCTCTGTCTGTTTCTGTCTGAAATAAAAGGGTGGAGAATAGAAGCCAAGGGTCAATGAAGTGAACTATATGCAAGATCTCAGTGCTGGGGGGTCAAACACCAGCAGACATGGTGGACAGGAAAGGGCCGGGTGGTAGGGTACCCGTTGAGGGCACATATCACCATGCACAAAGACCCAGCTTCAAGCACGATCTGTAAAACTTGTAAGCAGCCCAGTTGTCCAGCAACAGGGGAGTGACTGAGTGGTGAATAGGGGGCCGGGTGGTGGCACACCTGGTCGAACACACGTTACAATGCACAAAGACCCGGGTTCGAGGCCCTGGTCCCCATCTGCAAGGGGAAAACTTCACAAGTGGTGAAGCAGTGTTACAGGTGTCTCTCTGACTCTCCCTCTCTGTCTCCCCTTCCCTCTCGATTTCTGGCTGTCTCTATCCAATAAATAAAGATAATTAAAAATTAAAAAAGAAAATATTCTCTATTTTAAAAAAATGATGGATAGGTGCTGGGCAGGGGTGCACCCATTTAAATGCACGCATCACTAAGCACAAGGGCCTGGGTTCAAGCCAACACTCGCCACCTGCACGGACTACACTTCACAAGCGGTGAAGCAGGTGTGTCTTTCCCTCTGTTGCTCTCCTCTTGCCTCTCAATTTTTCTCTGTCCTATCCAATGAAAAAAAAATAGAAAGGAAGAAAAAGAAAGAAAAGAGAGAGAAAGAAGGAAGGAAGGAAGGAAGGAAGGAAGGAAGGAAGGAAGGGAAAGAAGGGGGAAATGGCCAGAAGTCATGGATTGGTCATGTAGGCACTAAACCCCAGTGATAACCCTGGTCACAATTTTTTACAAAATGATAAAAAGAAGGATAAGTAAAATTTAAAAAGTGAGAGGACTGAAATGTGAAGAAGACAATGTGTGTGTGTGTGGGGGGGGCTATAAGGAATGTCCTTCCCCTCGTGGGAGTAAGGATTAAAAGACACAGCCTCAGGGAAACCAGCAGCTCGCAAATGTGGGAGAAGTGTATAAATACTGCTGAATATAAACCCCACCAATGTGATCTGGGGCCCATAGTCAGTGCAGGAGCCTGTGTGACCTCTGCATCCCTGTAGGTCCAAACTCGCATTCTGTGGTCAGCATTCTGAGTTAGGAACATTCCGAGTTGCACCAATTTCAGGACCCACCTTCTTCAGGTGGTAGATAGAGTCTGTTACCCAACCCCACTTGGGAGGATGGAACATTCTCTACCATTGTTGATCCACATTGAGGGCAAGGTCCTATGGGGACCCCAAAGGAGTCCATTATGTTGTTCCTGATGGAGATGACCAGTGATAATGGGGAGAGGGATTTATTCGAGGTCTAGGCTCATCGTGTTTGTGTGGGACTCCCAGGACTCCCAACTAGGGCCCCACCAATGTGTTCTGGAGCCCCGCTTCCCAGAGCCTTGTCCCACTAGGGAAAGAGAGAGACAAACTGGGAGTATGGATCCACCTGTCAACACCCATGTTCAGCGGGGAAGCAATTACAGAAGCCAGACCTTCCACCTTCTGCTCCCACAATGATCCTGGGTCCATGCTCCCAGAGGGATAGAGAATAGGAAAGCTATCAGGGGAGGGGATGGGATACAGAGTTCTGGTGGTGGGAATTGTACCCCTCTTATCCTATGGTATTGTCAGTGTTTCCATTTTATAAATAAATTTAAACAAATTTTATTAAAAAGACACAGCCTCCTTGTTTGTTTTACCTACTGGATTTTACTAACGGGCATTATTGAATTCTGACCATCAGTGACAAAGAGAGGTTTCAGTTTCACCGCAGGGCAGAAAGGATGTCCATCACAGCATCACACACTCAGGAAAACAGAAGGTGCGGCTTTGCAAAGAGACAGTCAGCTCTCTGCCCAGCCTCTGGGAGAAACCCGCTCCTTATTAAGA
Source organism: Erinaceus europaeus (assembly GCF_950295315.1). Lineage (NCBI taxonomy): Eukaryota > Metazoa > Chordata > Mammalia > Eulipotyphla > Erinaceidae > Erinaceus > Erinaceus europaeus. Next base: position 717 of record NW_026647444.1, on the reverse strand, counting down.
GCTCAGCATTCACTCCGAGGAGGAGAGAGTCAAGTCATGGATCCAACAGCTAATTACAGGGCTGAGAGCAGGAAGCTCGCAGGAAGGTTCGGACAGTCCTGGGTCAGCACTGCACTGGGGTTCTCCGCTGAAAAACAGAGGCTTGGACTTCCAGGAGGAAAAGCCACAGAGCCGGCAGCTGGCAGAGAGCGTCCTGCGAGTCACGGGGCCGCCTTGCTAACGCGCTCGCCCTGCTGCCCAGTGGCCTGGGGGGTGCCCTCCTCCACTGCTCTCTTTACCAATAACCTCTCTTTGATCTGTTTCACTTCACAGCCAGGGAACTACAGGCAAATTAAGTTACGCAAACCTCAGCTTGTCTATTATTAATATGAGACTAATAATAACTGACTTGTATCTATGTAAAACAATGCTTTGTGTTCTTTCTGGTTACTGTGGATTCAGGGACTATTATATGATCAGCATTTACACAGGAGCCATGATGGAAGCAAGCAAGAGCTTGTAGGAACAGAGCCGCCTGGTCGGTCAAAATCAGTGTGTTTAAGAAGCCTGATTTTATTCATGGACTTTTCTTTTCATCTTAATGCATCACCAGGGAATGAGCCCAGGGACTCCCACATGCATGATGTCATTACTGAGTATTCTCACAGGGTCAATTTTCTTCTCCCCTTATTTTACAAAGTGATAGAGAGAGAGAGAGAGAGAGAGAGAGAGAGAGAG
>NW_026647443.1:0-81568 GCF_950295315.1 Erinaceus europaeus | reverse complement strand
AGGCTCCTAAGTTGAATATGGGCTAAATTGATGAGATTTACATAATTGGAAGCTACTGTCTCCCTGATTCAACTTTCTGGTCCTTTTTACAACCATGACATCATCTCCCCACACAATAACTTGAATCCACCTGCATATCAGAAGTCAGGCTCAGAAAAAAAAAATTTAAAAACCTAGTATAGTCATAAGTCCTTTGGAATATAACTAAAACAGGAATAATAACTATCTACCAATCAAAACCCCACCCCTTCTTCCTGCAAAATCTTCATCTGCACTATTCCAACCTTTAGGTTCATGATAAGTCAACAATTTGTTTGACTTTATATGTTAATTATTCTTTCAGCCATGGGTTCAAGATGCTAACATGGTGCCAAATGGACTTCTTTGGGCAGATGACACTAACAATATGTCCCACCCCACTAGAGAAAGAGAAAGACAGGCAAGGAGTATGTATCCACCTGCCAATGCCCATGTTCTGTGGGGAAGCAATTATAGAAGCCAGAATTCCACCTTCTGCACCCCATGAGCCTGAGTCCATACACCCAGAGGGATGAAGAAGAGGAAATCTATCAGGGGAGGGGATGTGATTCAGAGTTCTGGTTATGGGAATTGTGTGGAGTTGTACACCTTTTATCCTATTATGTTTTCAGTATTTCATTTTTATAAGTAAAAGTTTTAAAACAATAATTGAGCAAAAATTTAAGTCTATTATAAATAAATAAAAAAGTAAAAAAAATAATTCTCCATAAAAATAATTTTGGGGATGTTCTACTCAAGACCAGTCAGTCCAGCATGGTAGCACTCTAAAACAACATGGTGAAGGACCTCTACCATAGGGTGAGTCACCACAATGAGTTCCTGTACTGAGAGAGGTTTCTGGAGTCAGCCATCACTGACATTAAATTCTGCCTCAACACTTCCCACCTAGATACTATTATCTGTCATCTACAATGTGCAGTTTCAAACTCATCTGAACTTGACTGGAAAGGAAATAATTCAGGAGAAAATGAAAAAAAAAAAGCTGCTCACCATGTCAATCTGCTGAGGTCCACCTACACCACTCTCAAGACTGGGATTCAGCCTTCTGAACTGTACATCTAGTGGCAATAAGAAGACAAAGAATAACTGTCAAGACATGGATGCTGCTGGTCAGGGTTATTGGGGGCTTTGATGGCTGGAGGATACATATGGAAGAGGATAAAACTTGGGTGTTGACACCCTCTGTACAAACTGCTCAAAAGTGGCAAGAGTAAATATCAACCTGGCTACTGATGCACTCAAACATTAAATTCCAGTTGTGCCTATCCTGGGGGTTTGTGGTTTGCCTGATAAAAAGACTTTAGACAGAGAAGCCAATTATATGGTCAACACACTGAACTATCTCCCTGATTCTCAGCTCCCTTCACCAGCTCTTAAGTGACCAAAAATGGAGAGAGGTTGACAACCTTGTCCTATGAAGTTCCTATACTTCCTGGAATAGGATCCAGAATATTTCATGGGTTCTAGATGCATTTCACTTGATTAATGAAAAATCTGTGAACAAATGCTATTTCTGCTCAGATTACTTGACCACAGGCATGAATGACCTTCTGATTTATAATGTATGTCTTAGGGGTCTCTGATGGCTTCAGCACTTCATGGCTGTCACAGAGAACTCTGATTCACAGTGACTCAAACACCAGCTGAATGGCAATTGAAAGCCACTAGTCCAGAACACCAGCATTGGGAGACACACTGAGGTCACAGTTTCATTCCATTAAGTGGTAAGGCCTCACCCTCTCATAAAATTCTCTCAAAAGTGTGGCTAGAATACCCACCCCCATCAAGGTGGCAGTGTTGTGGAGGCACTGCCAGTTAGTGAGGCTGCTGTATGTAGCATGTGGAAGTATGCTAGGGACAGGGGAACAGACAGGACACTAGCAATTGTGAATCCGGGAAAGTACAACATCTCCCTCTCCATGGTCTCTATCTATATCTCTGCCCATTCAGACTCTCACAATTGTAACTATAAATACTAAAAATAATGTCTATGACTCATGTAAACAAATATAAGGAATATATAGAGTTAGTAAAAATTGACACAGACTACATTTCTCATCAAGAAATCTGCTACTTCCTTACCTCCCCAAGATCAATTCCCCACAGAGACCCAGAGCCAAGCTGGTTCTCCAGAGTGAAGACACCAAGGGTGCACTGCATGAATAAGCACCAACTTTGTCCTCAGCAAGAGAGTCAGCCCAGAATACTTACCATTTCGGGTGGAGAAGAATGGAGCCTGCGATGGCAGAAGAGAAAACACTGTGAGCATTAGGGCATTTTGTGTCCTGTGTGTTTGTTCCCTAGGTGGCTGTCACAAGCCAAAGGGAACAAGGGCCCAACCAAGCAAAAGCACTCCCTAGGGAAATGCATCATCTTTCTCCAGGGGATGATGTCTCACATCTACTGAAGCAGTGAGACATTACTTTAATCCAAAGAGACAAAAATACTTTTAAGTCATCATATTATATCCTCCAATTCCAAATACAAATAAAAATAGTAAACTTATATACACCACACAGTTTTTTGGCTACCAGGGTTATCACTGGTTAGTAGTGCAAGTAAAGTCATAATGATATTCCATTCCCCCAACCTTCATTTGGTGAGATAGACTGAAACTAAGAGTAAAGGGAAAAATACAGGTTGAGACAAAGAGACACCTTGTACACTGTTTCACTGTCTGTGAAAATCCCCCCCATGCTTGTGGGGGATAAAATTTGGAGATGCCATCAACTGGGGCCCTAGTTGGGGAGTCCTAAGCTTCCCAAACAGATATGATGGGCCTTGACCTCAAATAAATCCCTCTCTCCATTGTTACCAGTTATCTCGATCAGGAATAACACAACAGACCCCTCTGTGGGCCCCCATAGAACCTTGCCCTCAACTTGGATCAACAGTGGCAGAGAATGTTCCATCCTCTGAAGGGAGGCTGGATGACATACTCTGTCTTCCCCCTGAAGAAGATGGATCATGCATTTGGGGCAGCTTGTAACATTCCTACTCATGACCACAATGTGAGCTTAGATCTATAGGAATGCAGAGGTCACAAGGCTCCTAAGTTGAATATGAGCCCCAGATCGGATAAAATTGATGAGATTTGCAGTAAAAAATATTTATACAACTTTCCCATATTTGGGAGCTACTCTCTTCCCTGATCCAGCTTTCTGGTCCTTTTTACAGCCATGACATCATCTCCCTGGACAATAACTTTAATCCACCTGCATATCAGATGTCAGGCTCAGAAGAAAAAAAGAGAAAGAAAAAAGAAAGAAATCTAGTATAGGCATAAGCCCTTTGGATTATAACTATAAAATAAAAAACAGGACTCCTAACTAATCTACCAATGGAAACACCACCCACGACCCCTGCAAAATCTTCATCTGCATTATTCCAGCCTATAGGTTCATGATAAGTCAACAATTTGTTTGGCTTTATATGTTAATTACTCTTTCAGCCACCAGATTCAAAATGCTAACATGATGCCAACTGGACTCCCCTGGGCAGATGACCGCAACAGTGTGTCCTGGAGCCCTGTTTTCCCAGAGCTCCACCCCACTAGGAAAGAGAGAGACAGGCAGCGTGTATGGATCCACCTGTTCTGTGGGGAAGCAATTATAGAAGCCAGACCTTCCACCTTCTGCACCGCATAATGAGCCTGAGTCCATACTCCCAGAGGGATACAGAATAGGAAAGCTATCCAGGGAGCTGGTGTGATTCAGAGATCTGATGATGGGAATTGTGTGGAGTTGTACCCTTTTTGTCAGTGTTTCATTTTTATAAATAAAATTTTAAAATAAAAATTAAGCACAAATTTAAGTCTATTATAAATAAATAAAAATTAAAAAATTAAATCTACATAAAAATAATGTTGGGGATGTTCTACTCAAGACCAGTCAGTCCAGTATGGTAGCACTCTAAAACAACATGGTGAAGGACCTCTACCATAGGGTGTGTCACCACAATGAGTTCCTGTACTGAGAGAGTTTTCTGGAGTCAGCCATCACTGACATTAAATTCTGCCTCAACACTTCCCACCTAGATACTATTATCTGTCATCTACAATGTGCAGTTTCAAACTCATCTGAACTTGACTGGAAAGGAAATAATTCAGGAGAAAATGAAAAAGGCAGCTCACCATGGTAGTCAACTGAGGTTCACCTTTACCAGTCTCGAAACTTGGATTCAACCGTCGCAACTCTTCAGCTAGTGGCAATAAGGAGACACAGAATAACTATCAAGACATGGATGCTGCTGGTCAGGGTTATTGGGGGGCTTTGATAGCTGGAGGATACATATGGAAGAGGATAACACTTGGATGTTGACACCCTCTGTACAAACTGCTCAAAAGTGGCAAGAGTAAATATCAACCTGGCTACTGATGCACTCAAACATTAAATTCCAGTTGTGCCTATCCTGGGGGTTTGTGGTTTGCCTGATAAAAAGACTTTAGACAGAGAAGCCAATTATATGGTCAACACACTGAACTATCTCCCTGATTCTCAGCTCCCTTCACCAGCTCTTAAGTGACCAAAAATGGAGAAAGGTTGACCACCTCGTCCTATGAAGTTCCTCTACTTCCTGGAATAGGATCCAGAATATTTCATGGGTTCTAGATGCATTTCACTTGATTAATGAAAAATCTGTGAACAAATGCTATTTCTGCTCAGATTACTTGACCACAGGCATGAATGACCTTCTGATTTATAATGTATGTCTTAGGGGTCTCTGATGGCTTCAGCACTTCATGGCTGTCACAGAGAACTCTGATTCACAGTGACTCAAACACCAGCTGAATGGCAATTGAAAGCCACTAGTCCAGAACACCAGCATTGGGAGACACACTGAGGTCACAGTTTTCATTCCATTAAGTGGTAAGGCCTCACCCTCTCATAAAATTCTCTCAAAAGTGTGGCTAGAATACCCACCCCCATCAAGGTGGCAGTGTTGTGGAGGCACTGCCAGTTAGTGAGGCTGCTGTATGTAGCATGTGGAAGTATGCTAGGGACAGGGGAACAGACAGGACACTAGCAATTGTGAATCCGGGAAAGTACAACATCTCCCTCTCCATGGTCTCTATCTATATCTCTGCCCATTCAGACTCTCACAATTGTAACTATAAATACTAAAAATAATGTCTATGACTCATGTAAACAAATATAAGGAATATATAGAGTTAGTAAGAATTGATACAGATCACATTTCTCTTCAAGAAATCTGCTATTTCCTTACCTCCCCAAGATCAATTCCCCACAGAGACCCGGAGCCAAGCTGGTTCTCCAGAGTGAAGACACGAAGGGTGCACTGCATGAATAAGCACCAACTTTGTCCTCAGCAAGAGAGTCAGCTCAAAATACTTACTGAATGTGGTGGAGGTGATTGGAGCCTACAGTGGCAGAACAGAAAACACTGTGAGCATTAGGGCATTTTGTGTCCTGTGTTGTTTGTTCCCTTGGTGGCTGTCACAAGCCAAAGAGAACAAGCACCCAACCAAGCAAGTGCACTCCCTAGGGAAATGCATGATCCTTCTCCAGGGGATGATGTCTCACATCTACTGAAGCAGAGAGGCATTATTTTTAACCCAAAGAGAGAAAAGTACTTTTAAGTCATCATCTTATATCCTCAATTCCAAATAAAAAATCATATTAAATATCTAGATACCACACTGATATATATATATATATATATATATTTTTTGCTACCAATGTTATCACTGAGTTTTGGTTCCTGTACAATGAATACACCACACCCACAGTGATGTTCCATACCCTCCCACCCTTTATTTGGTAATACAGTGAAACTGAGAGTAAAGGGAGAGAGACAAGAAAAGACAAAGAGACACCTTCAGCACTGTTTCACTGCTTGTGATATTTCCCACATACGTGTGGGGACCAAGGGTTTGAGCATGGGCCTTGTACATAGCAACATGTGTGCTCAACCTATATGCTACCAGTCATCCTCTGCCATATTTTAAACAATTAAGTTCATTTAATACTAGAATTCAAGGAGAGAACAGTATGTCCCAGACAGGCAGGTGAGCTTACTTCCATTCCAGGTAGTGAAACATGGGATAAACTGTCACTACTGCATCCACTGCTGTCCTCATCTGAATCCAGGAAGGTAACTAAAAGCACAGAGAGTGACAATCACCTATTGGGAACTAGAAGCACAGAGTGACAGTCACCCATTGTTGCAGCTCAGAAATTATGCAGAGAGCTTGTCATGAACAGATCACTGTAGGGGTGTGGTTAGTTATAATCACGCACTTGGCCATTTCTGAGCCTCCTTCCTTCCAAGAAGGTCTGGTGAAGAGGAAACTCTGCTCTTCAGTCAATGAAGAGGTATCTCTAAGTGCACACAGCAGCCACACCAGTCACCTCCTCCTCATCCACATCAAGACTGAACCAACTACCTTCTCAAGATAGTCGATGCTGGGCCTAGTGTTCACTCTCCTGATTTTGTCACCTTGGAATCCATGGATACCATGACCTGCTGTGCATTATGTATCCCTTCTTTCCCTAAATCATTCTGCTTTAAGAATCCTATAATTTGTCCTGGACTATAGTTAATAACCTGGTCACAAAACCAAAGTTAGGGGGAAACGAGCAACTTGTCTCAAAAATACAAGCATTTTATTTTTTAATATCTTTTAACTTTTTTTAATGATTTAAAAATAATTTGCTAAATAGGATTACAGCAGACTTATTCCACACCACAACTTCTAGCAAAGCTCTATGCCTTCTTTTACCCAAAGTTCATCACCACATGCCTCAAAAAGTAGTAGGGACATAGGATATTAAAGACTTTGTTTTGCTTTTTGTTTATTTGTTTGAAAATTTATGTGTTTTCAAGTCTCAATATTCCACGTATGAACAAAACCAACCAGTAGTTTTCTTTCACGTTGTTATTTATTGTGCTAAGCATAATTAGCTCAAATTACATTTATTTTGCTGCACACCACTGACATACCAACTGCTCCAAATTGAATCCCACTGTGTATGGAAAAGGAGATGGGGAGAACATTTTGGGGGACTGCACATGTGATTTGAGATAAATGATATTTAAGGAATTTTAAAGATACCCACTTTGATATAATGAACATGAACCCTGGTGCACTATTGGTAGGAATGCATACGAGTGCAGCTTTTATCAAAAGCAGAACGCTTAAACAAATAATGGAAATACTTTATGATCCAGCAATATTGCACCTAGGCATACATCCAGAGGACATGAAACACTCACTCAAAGGGAATATGTGTTCCTGTGTTCACAGCTGCGTTACTTACAGTAGTCAAGAGAAGTAACCCACATACATATAACTGAATAATGATGAAGTCTTCTCCTTGTCCATATCTTGGATAGAACTGGAAGGAGTCATGGTAAGTCATATAAGACAGAAGGAGAAGGATGAATACTAGATGATCTTATTTAAAGGTGGTACATAAAAAAAAAGTCAAGAAAGAAGTGAGAAACAAAGGAGGAAAAGTGGCTGGATTAGGTGTATTGCTGCTGAGCAAAAATCTCTGGCCTAGGTGGAGATGGTGTAGGAGGAGAGGGCGTCAGCTACCCAGGACATGATGGTGAAGAATTCTTGGGCTTGTGGTGGAAATGATGTGCAGACAGCATCCTGGGAAGATAAGAAACTGCATCCCTATAACAACAAGGACCCTGTAAGCCATTTCCCCCCCCAAATCATTTCTCATTTCAGGTTGACCACAGGGACCCTGTGACAGCAGTAATGGTGGTCAGTGACCCTTTGAGAAAACCCCAATGCATGTTCTTGATAACATTCCCTCAGGACAGATGCTAATCCTTCCCGGGAAGAGGGGATTGGAACCCTCTTAGCTCTGCCTAGAGGCTGCTCTCTGCTTAGGTTCCTCAGCACTGGCTAAGGCAGAGGCTCCCCAGCAGAGAAGGAGCCTAGCCTGACCTTCTGCTGACATGCAAAGGGTCCATCTAAAGCCCTTCAACCGACAGGACTGGGAGGGAGCAGAGCAGGAGTGAAGCAACACCAAGGGGAAAACAAGGGTTGATGCTTGATGGATGCGGTGACCACACTCAGCTTCTGCAAGGCCTCACATAAGGCTGGCGTTCATGTCAGAATTGCTGTTGGTTTCAGATTCAGACTCTCCCAGGGAGTGGAAGTGTGAAAAGTGCACAGGATGGGGATCAAAGGGCCTGACCTGCTGCCTAGACAACTCTGCCTCACTCAGGTGACTGTTCCCAGCCCCTTTTCTCCTCTCTAAATCATATTTCAGGTGATGTTGCATTACAGTCATGTTCAACAAGCATTAAGAGAATGTCAGAAGCCACTAGGAGGGAGATTCAATATTAAATAATGTTGTACCATAGAATCAAACCCAATATTTAGAAACAGAGTTTTCTTCTCTAAATGAGTGTGTTCTCCAGTGATACTGGATGAATTCACGCTGAGGGATCACTCAATATAATGAACTGCTCATATATAAACAATGTACTTTATGAGCACAGCCCCTCCTACTAATGGCTGTAGATACCTGTAAGAAGGTATTCAAGAGGTGATGTGCCCCCACCTATAGAAATCTCATTTTTGACAATGCGGCTTCAAATACAAAATGGAGAATCTTTGCAACAAATGGTGTTGGGAAAATTTGGTTTGAAACATGTAGAAGAATGAAACTGAAACACTACATTTCACCACACAAAAAGGTAAACTCCAAATGGACCAAGGTCTTGGATATCAGACCAAAAAGTACCAAATACTTAGAGGAAAATATAGGTAGAACTCTTCTCCATCTAACATTTTTTGGCATCTTTAGCAACTCAAGTACACTTACAAAGAAGACAAAAACAAAAAAAAAATCAATGGGACTGTATCAATTGAAAAGGTACACAGCAAAAAACCAAACAAACAAAACCAGACTCCTTCCAGAATAGCTCTCTCTTTACATACCATATATTAGACAAAGGGATGACAACAAAAATATATGAAGAGCTCTCCAAACTGAGCCACAAAAAACTAAATTAGCCTATCCAAAAAATAAAAAAGAAAAGAGGACAAAATGTGAACAGAGTATTCACCAAAGAAACAACCCAAAAGGACAACAGACATGTGAAAAAAATGCTCAGTGTCACTGTTTGTCAGAGACATACAAATAAAGACAATGAGATGATACTCCACTCCAACATAAATGACATACATCACAATGGATGGTAGAAATAAAATCTAGAGAGGTTGTGGGGCATAAAGAAACCCTCCTTGACTGCTGGTAAGAATGTGAATTGGTCCAACCTTGTGGAGAGCAGTCTGGAGAACTCTCAGAAGACTAGAAGTGGACCTAGCCTATAGTCAAGCAATTCCTCTCCTGGAGATAATGTTGTAAGAATTCAAACACACTCATCCAAAAAGATCTATGTAAACCTATATTCTCAGCAGCACAATTTATAACAGTCAACACCTGGAAGAAATCTAGCTGTCGAATAACAGCTGAAGTAGTAGGAAAGCTGTGGTATATGTACACAATGGAAAAGTACACAGCTATTAAGAATGAAAAATTCCCATTAGCCACCTCACAATGGATATTGCTTGAAGGAATCACATTAAGTGAGGAGCCAAAAAGGAAAGGATGAATATGGGATGCACTCACTCATGGATAAAGTCCAGAAATAAGAACACAAAGGGGAAACACAAAGCAGAAGCTGGATGGTGTTTGATGTATTGCACCAAAGCAAAGGACTCATTAGGGAGAAGCCTTTCAGATCCTGGGGCATGATGGTGGGACAGGATCTAGGTTAGGCATGTGTTTTGAATAAAATTGAGAAATTTTACACATGTATAAACAACTGTATGTACTGTAAATCATTAATTCTCCCAATAAGATAAAGGACATGGTGGTCCTTGTTCATCACACCTATAACATCATACAAAGGTCTCATAGTCAGAATGACCTGTTTTACTGGGATTTCCCAGTTTTCCCTGAAGGATGAGTGACTAGAACACTTACCATCTTTCGATAATTTAGATATCCGCACCACCTGCAATTACAGAAGGAAGATTATGAGCTCAGACACAAGGTGTGCAATGAGCACAAGATTGTGTGTGTGTGTGTGTGTGTGTGTGTGTGTGTGTATGTGAGTGTGTATGTGAGTGTGTGTGTGTGTGTGTTACCAGACTTAAGGTGATGTTGGGGATTGAACCTAGGACCTTAGGTGACTCAAGAATGAAAGATGTTTTGCATAACTATCATGCTATCCCTCCAGCCCCCTGCACAAAGTTGTTCTGTTGTTCCAGGTTTTTAGAAAATCTGTGCTCAGAGGGAACAGAGCAAGTCAGAGGATTGATGTGGAAAGGAACTAAGCAAGGAATGAATTAAAAGGCCACCTGGACAAAACTGACCACTTCTAACCCCACCAAGAAAGGCTGCCCTAGAGGAGAAGGACCCCTGCCAAGGATGCCTTCAGGATAGGTGTTCCTGGGCAAAGTGTTCTCTGGAGTCAGCCATAATTGGCAAGAAACGCTCCCACAGTACTTCCCACCTGGATACTGTACCTGTCCTCTGCAATATGTAGGGTCAGGATCATCTGAACTTGATTGGAAAAGAAACGACCCAGGAAGACCAGTCCTCTCCTGCTAATTGGAAGGGAAAGCTCACCTTCTCAGTTCCCTTCAGTCTTCCATCTCTCGCCTGGTTTCGTAGATTCACCTTTATAAACCGCTTCTTCAGTGGCTCTAAGAAGACAAAGAAGAACTGTCAGGATATAGCTAGTGCTGTTCTAACACTTGGAGGATTCAAGGAGGAGGTGAAAAGGGTTCAGGACATATTTTGCTAGCCCAGGTGCACAAGAGAGGTGCAAGAGTAGTGCTGCATCCTGGACACCGAGCAAATCATACACCAAATTCTAATTTTCTTCTCATCCTGTATGTGTGATTGCCAGAAATGTGTCTACTTAGAGCAAAGCAGGACATATTATCAAGAAACTAAATTAGGGTTGGGGTAGATAGCATAATGGTTCTGCAAAGAGACTCTCATGCCTGAGGCTCCAAAGTCCCAGGTTCAATCCCCTGCTCTAGTTAAAAAATAAAATAATTGGCCTCCCTAATTCTCATTCTTCTTTGTTCAGCTTCTAAAAGGCAAAGATGTTCATGGTGCATCCAACAACTATGGTTATAACTGGGGATAAAGTGTCCAGGGACCAAGGTTCATTTCCACTCGAATGTTGTAATATTTATGGGGAAATATTTTTATTTCTACACTGACTGAGCACTGAGGTGACCCTTACACTGAGAAATATAGGTATCTCTGCAGGCTCAGGCACTTCAAGGCTATCAGAAAGAGGCTGGGACTCCACTGCACATTGACTCAGAACCCAAATAAATGACAAGTACAGGTCAATAATCCAGGCCATGAACACTGCGAGTCACACTGAGATGACAATTTCATTCCAATAGGCAATCAGACCTTACTCATTCATGCTGCATAACAACACTCTAGAAGTTGGCTGGCTGCTAGAATACCCAGCCCTCCAGGTGGGAGTGTGTTGAGGACAACACAGTGCCAATTAGAGCAGGCAAGCTGTGTAGGGTGATCACAGTTGGGTGGGGCCTGTGATACACAAGAAACTGCAGAGAAGTAATAGAAAACTCACCTGGAGAAACATACATCTCTAGTTTTCTGTACTCTCTTTCTCAGACTCCCTTTTATGTATACAAACACTCATATGACTAGAGAAATAGTAGAGATACCCACCTCCAGTGCAAATAATTTTAGAGAATATATGTCTCCATGGACTGAGAGGTCTGAACATCACTTTCATAAGAAATGTGCTATTTCCTCACCTCCTCAACCACCATTCCTACCAGAGACCTGGGACCAGGCTGGCTCTCCAGAGTGAAGACACCACCAAGCACTGACTGCCCACCCCCCACACCCCAACCAAGACCTCACATTGTCCTCAGCAAGAGTGTAAGCCCAGAACACTTACTCTTTGAGGTAGAAGTATGTGCTACCTGCAACGAAAACAGAAAACAATGTGAGCACCTGAGCATCTTGTGTCCTGTGTATTTGATCTGTAGGTGACTGTTCCAAACCAAATAGAGGCAAATTGGCCCCTACCAAGCAAGAGCAGACCCCAGGGAAAGGCATGAGCTTTCCTTAGAGGATCCTCATCTCAAGTCCACTGATACATGCATAACACAATACTTTTAATTCCATCAGGTAAATCCTCTTGAGCAAAATTTCTCATCCCACTACTAATTTTCATCTACTATTACTAACCAAGCAGACAACATTTACCATTATAGTCTAATATGAATGCAGTCATAGTTCTATAAGTGAAACTCAATTTTAAAAGAATCCAAGTAACAATATTTGTATATCATGTGAGCTTACCTCAGTGTCAGATGAAGACACATCTCCCTCTGATCCACCACTGAAGACACCTGTATCAGAACCCTCTAATGGAGATAGAAGGACAGAGCAACAGTCAGTCCATTTTCCAACTGGAAGGTTATAATACCACTCCAGGGCACATATCCAAAGGAAACAAAAACACTACTATGTGGTATATGCAGTTGCTTATTCATAGCTACAACATACCAATAATTAAAATGTGAAATAAAACCTAAGTGACCACACCAATATGACTGGAAAATGAAGTTATAGGGTATATGCCCAATAGGATATTACTTGGCCTTTGAAAAAATATTTCACCAGTTTGGAGAAAATGGATGAACTACAGGTAGTTTTACTAAGAGAAACTAAGATAGTTTTACTAAGTGAACTTTCAAAAAATACTACTTTCATACACATGTACAGGTATGAAAGTATACAACTTAGCAAAGTGGGGGGGCTCATATTTGTGAGCAATGACAATGGTGAGGATAACATTCCCAAGTTAACTGGGCAACCTATGATGAAATATTTGATTCAGCTAGACACACAAAATGCAACTAACCCATTATTTCAAAACTGAGCATCCCTTTATCCCCTGTCAACTCATGCCCTCTTGTAGGCCTGATAAAACTAGCTTTTGGATAAGAAAGTCTAAACAAATTGTGACACACGGGTCATTCATGCATTTCCCCAGATACTTTCAATTATCTTAATCATGTAATTTTATTTAAATACAATGTTTAGGGAAAGAGTTCAACAAATAGCATAATGATAACTTTCAGAAATTTACACTATAAAACATCCTTCTCTTAATTCAAAAGAACTGTGATATATTCCATGGTTCTGTCAAGTGTCTCCTTTTTATAAATAAAATAAAATAAAATAAAATAAAATAAATGTCAGACTTCACCACACACACACAAAAAAAGAATAAAGAATTCATTTTTTTCACCTCATCTTGGATGAAGTTTGAGGGAATCATGTTAAGTAAGACAAGACAGAAAGAATAGGATGAGGACAAGATGATCTCACTCATAGGACTTGTGTAATAAGAACAAAAGGGAAAACAGAAAACAGAACTTGAACTGTTTGGTGTATTGCAACAAAGCAAAGGGCTCTAGAAGAGGGGGATAGGTCCTGGTATGTGATGGTGGAAGAGGACTCAGCTATTGGGTTACAGCATTTTGCAGAAAACTAAGAAACTTTACACTTATATCAACAACTGTATTTATTGTTTACTCTAAATAATTAACCCCAAAAATTTTAAAAAGAGATGGTGTCTTCAGATTCTTTCTATGACAGGTGAGGAGGAAACCCAAACTAATGAGCATGTGCCTCATTTCAGGGATTTCTCACCAAATATAACCAAGATAACCAACAGATTGAAATGCTCAGGCAAAGATAGGACTCTTAGGATATTTAGTTACCTACCAAAGCAAGAAAAGATGGTTATTATATAAACTGTGCACTGACACCTAGGACGTAATTCTTCATCCTATGATATCAGGCAATATGAAAAAATATATATACCCACATTGATTCTCACTGTTATTTCCTTTCTCTATCTGACTCATTACTCACTCCTGGCCTCAGAAATGGCAGTAGAAATTCTGTATCTCCTTCCAATAGGACTAACCTCAGTGGCTGTTCCTACCTGGAAATTCTTCACTTGTGGGCAAATCCTCAAGTGACTCCAAAATGCAATCTTTAAAGACACGAATGAATGAGAAAGTTATTGCAGAGCCAGACACACTCAAAATGATGAGGTATAATTATGATTGCAAATTCAAGCAACTGAATGCTAGCATCTTAGGGGAGGCAGGCATGGGAAAATAAATAAATAAATAAAAAACTGAGACACTGAATTACAGGAAAACTTAATCTGAAACCATAGCAGAGAATCATCCACAAAGGAGATTCAGTTACATGCCATCATTACAAATAAGAGAGATGCATCAGCTCAGTGGCTTTTTGGAGGTCCAGCTCAGTGTTGTTGTTGTTTTTTTTTTTGTGGGGGGGGGAAGGAGTCTTTACTATTGACTGTTAGTCCTTAGCCATATCTCCCAGAAGCCTTAAGTGCTACATCAGCTTGTCATGTTCAAGTCTTTCTGTCCCAGTGCAACCATATACTGGCAATACCTTTATCACAATTTCTATCAGATTTAACATAGAGCTAAATTCATGGGCAGGATCCAGTTACATAAAGACATTCTAGAACTGTATTTCTCAATCACTTTCCAGTTTTTAGAGAAACAATTCATTGTGGGAGGTTGTAGTACACTAAAGTAGAAAGTCATTATTGTAGATACACTATTATTCTGGCACATTCTTTGCTCTGCATGTCAGTGCAGTCAGTCACTGTGTAAAAGTCCCTCTATCCCAGCAAAGTGCATCCAGTGAAATAAGAAGAGCTTCAGGATAGTTTAGAAGTGGATGAGCAGCTACTCTATCTTCTTATGTGTAAAGCAGAGCTCTGTCTCCTACAGCTCCACAACAGCACTGAGACAATGATGCTGATGGCATCTTCATAACAAAATGTTGCTGTGAGCTCCTATTTCTGCTAACTATGTCTCTCAGGATTTGAGCCTTTCTATTGCTCACAGCTATAAGGGAAAAAAACTCACTAAATATCTCTTTATTCACTTAATGACCTGGTGTTAGGAACTGAGATATAACTTAGCATTACAAGTGAAGATATTTCTAATTGGAACTTCATAATTGTCATATCTTTGAGGTGACAAGAATCCCAGAATCTTCTGTGATCTGTCACACTACTAATATGATGAGGGCTCCCATGGGGGCTATGAACAGGAAGTCCATTTGCAATGAAGGATAGTGGGGGAGGGGGCTCATTGTGGACTCAGGTATTGTCAGAATTACATACAGACTGTGGAACAAGCTGGGCGGGTCCCCATGGTCAGGGAGAGCCTTTTAAGTGTGTTAAGTACAGCTGAGCATTTCAGAGAATCAGCCTGAGGCCACATGTCTGATTTACATTTTGGCTTCTGTACTTTATACATTATATGTTTGAGTTCCTGACTTTCCATGACTCCAGAAAATTGTCTAACATTGTGTGAACTATGTAACAATGAACATACTACAAAAATGGCCATTGAACAATTCAATGAAAACATTTCTACACACCGTTTATCAAACTGTTCTTCTCTGACAGAGGTTTCAGACAGTCCCTGACTGGAATGGCCCACTTCTGAGGATATGTGAACACAGGGCTGGATTCCTCTTCAATAAACATTCATGGAAAAATGAAAATAGAGAAAGCTATTGGCATCCCTTAGAACACAGAAAATAGTAAGCATCTCTTTGAACACAAAACCTGATCACATTGTCCCAGCACATTCATAATGGCCTTTATATCTGACTGAAGTGAACAACCAAATAGGACAGGTAGCCTGTTATAGATTGAAAAACATTTGGACATTCCCCAAATTATCAAGCAAACTGCTACTGACTAAACTATCCACTTCTAAGGAATGTCATTTGTACCTAAAAAGAGATCTATGCCTTCCACAACTCATCCCAACAATATTCACAATTGTGAAGCCATGAAACATACCAAAGTCCCACAGCAGGGATCTGACAAAGACATACTGCATTTTACAAAAAAAAAGTCTTTACAAAGATTAGTAACCTTTCATTTGTGAAACATGAATGAACACCATGCTCAGGAATAGAAGTGAGGTTCTGAAGGAAATACCACAGCCAATTTTATGGAGAATCTAAAGTTATGAAATACACACAGATGTAGTAAAGAACAGCAGTTCTCAGAGGAGGAGTGGGAGTGGAGAAGTTGTCCAAAGTCCACAGGTGTTTCCCTTATTAAAAAAAAAAATCAGGGCTGGGGAGAAGGCCTCATGACTTTCATGCTTGAAAAGCAATAAGGATCACTTGAGAACTCCACAAGACAAGGATCTCTTCAAATACCCACCAAGCCACAGGTGAGTGCAAAAATGTGTGGCTTATTGACAGAGAGGGGTTGAGAGAGAGATTCCTAGGCATATTCAGGAGTGGCTAGTACCAGTCAGAGTTTGCCAGCTGACCTATCACTTCTGGTGTGAGTTTTACCAATAGAAACACTTTTGAAGGGAGGAGAAAATCATCTAAAATTTGCTAATTTACAACTGTGAGTCCCCATTGCTTTTTCCCCTTAGAGGATGGAACAGCAGCAGGGAAACCCGATATTGGTATCAAGGTCACAGAATGGCCAGGTGATTCAAGATGAAATCTACCCTCCCAGTGGTCAAGAAGTGTGGCTAGAAAGTAGGAGCCATTTTGCAATGTTTTCCTGATCAGCTAGGAAAAATGGTGAAGAATCACCTCAAATCTCAACAAATATAACCAGAATTTATTCAGAAACTCACTGGGCCACAGAGTGCTACTTGGGTCTGGCTGGCAGTGGACAGGGGAATTGGGTCTGGGATTTTGGACCCTCAGGCATGAGTCTCTTGCATAACCATTGTGCTATCTTATCTTTCACCCTGTTTTATCTTTTGGTCTCCAGTGAGTGATTAAGCTGAAAAATCTACTTACAGTTAAAAAGCCCTCAGGATCCCATAGCCCACAGGGATAACATACAAAATTCCATCAACATCACAATGGTTTAAAATTCATTGTGCTTCACCTCATGGATTGAGGTAAAAGGAAAACAACTGCTAATATTTGCAACTGTGAACTCTTAAGTACATTACTTAGACACAAGTCAATCCAGGGAATTGTGATCAGTGGATTGAAAAGTAGTGATGGGGGACCCTTCAAGCCTGTAAAAGCTATTCTCAACATAAGGAGGTGCCATCTTGCTATTCCAATCCACTTTTCTCTTCAGTTTGAACATACCTTACCTTCCATATTGCAAAAGCAGCTGTATCAACATTAGACTAACAGCTCCACCCAGTACTGAAGCACATCAGGGGCCAGAGGCGACCAGCTTCAAGGATCCAGGAACCAACCGACCAGAAACCACCTCACACCATATATAAATATCAACACCCAGGAAATTTATGTAAATTTCTTATAAGTACTGAACACTAACCAACTGCATGCATGACTGGAGCTATTTTGTGTAAAATTCATAACACACCAAAGATAATGGTCAAATCAAAAAGAAACATTGGAGAAATGAACTAGGAAAAAAGCCCGGAAAAAAAATCCAAAAAAGCTAGAAGCAAATATGAATGAGGAAAACATCCAAACACTAATAGATGCAATAATTACAGGATTGAGGAAAGCTTCTGAAAGTAATATCAGAAATGGGGAAACAACAAATGAGACTCTCAAAGAAAACACTACATGGAGGTAATTAGAAATGAAAACTGAAGTAGCTGAGGTAAGAACACAACTAGCTGAACAAACATATACATATCTGAACTGGGTAACAAAATATTGAGCTACAGAAAACACCAGAGGAGAAAGAGAGCAGAATAATTGAAGCAGAAATCAGAATTAGCAAGACTAAGGATCAATTAGAGGAAACTAAAAAGAAAAAAAAAAAAACTAAAAGAGATTAAGAGATACAGAAAACAACAGAAACATGGGGTGACTTGAAAACAAGTGATGTACATATACCTAACTGGCTTGCAAGAGGAAGAAAGAGAGGAAGGGGAAAATAGCATTCTAGAGGATAGTTGTTGAGCACTTCCATACTCTATAAACGACATAAAAGTCATAAGGGTCCAAGATTCCAAGAGAGTCCCAAACAGAACTGACCCAGAACTAAAGACACCAAGACATACCATATTTAGAATGAAAAGGAATAGGGTAAAGAAAGGATCCTGAAGGCTGAAAGAGAAAAACACAGAGTCACTTACAGAGGAAAACCCACAAGATTATCTGATTTCTCCACACAAACTCTAAAGGCAAGAAGATAATGTCAAGGCCAGAAGAGAATGGCAAGGTATATATTGAGCACTCAATGAGAAAGGCTTTCAACCAAGACCACTGTATCCTGCTGCACTGTCATTCAGACTATATGGAGGCATAAAACCTTCTCACATAAGACTTTCAAATCTGAGGCTCCAAGGTCTCAATCAATCTCCAGTACCACTATGAGTCAGATTGAGCAGTGCTCTGGTATTTCACTCTGTATCTCCTCTCTCTTTATCTGTCTCTCATTAAAATAAAATAAATAAAATATTTTAAATATAAAGCTATTATAATAAATCAATCCTGAAGATGCTATGAAATATATATGCTACGAATAACAAAGTGGGAATATAGATCTATTAAATCCCCTAACCAAAAACGGTAAAACCACAAAACAATTGTACACAAATACTCTATTTGAACAAAACACCTAGAAAAGCAGAAGTGCACTTGGCTGAGCCTGGGATCTCTGCCTAAGTCCTCTGCCTGTCATGTGAAACCATTTAGAGCAATTAGTTTCAGTATGAGAAGGAAAAAAAACAACTCTGTAAATGCTAGATCTGCAGGAAATGATACCAGTGACTCTTCAATGCTATAAAATTTTTGGGTACTAGGAGATCTGGAGGAATAAGCTTGACTCTTATTAGTGGTTAAAGCAGAAAGGGGACTTGGGTGACTAGTGGACAGGGGACTAAGGACATGGACTTTGCATCTTGGCACAGGCCTGATGCTTCATCACCATGGAGAATATCTGTGAGCTACATATGATTTCCACATCAGTCATCAAGGGGCACAGGTGAGGAACGGAGCCAATCCATCCTCATTCATGGAAATGTTATTTGGAATTTTGAAGTGTCTTGTCCATTTTCCTGTACTAATTGGGAATCTAGGACAGGAATATTTTTGTTTCCTTGGGGAGTGGAAGACATCTCATTCTGAGACACCCCAGAGAAACTGAGGCCAAGCATTAGAACCTCATTTAAGATCCCTGATTACTATCTGTATCAAATGTTCTGGCTCCAACACTTCTAGGAAAGAACTTATGCCTTAGTTAAGTAATGGAACAAAGAGGAAAACATAAATGCAGGTGCAGCACTTTCTGTCCATGTCTCAACTCCTGATCCTAAACACCATACAGAGTCTGCTAAACAAAGACTCCCAGGAAGAGAAGTATGGTCCCCTGTCATCTTCCTCTGCATTATCACTCTTCACCCTCTCCCTCCTGCTTTCACATGACCAACCCAAATGACCATGAGAGGGCTTATCAGCCAAAGGAATTTAGGGCATTCTAAACCAGCTGTGCCATGAACACTGCATTGATTAGTTCCCACAAACTGCACCTGACATCTGCCCATGATCAGCAGAGCTCAGATTGTTGTGTCTAACTCTCACACCTGGCACATGAGAAAACTGTGTTTCTGGTCCAAATGCATGTGAGAGTTGTGTTTCCTATGTTTTCACTACAGGTCAATTTGAACCCACCCTAATAGTTTCCTGTTTCACTCCTAGAGATTTCTATCTAAATAAATCCAAGGACCCCATGATTTAAAGTAGCCAAGAAATATTTCTGGTCTCCATGTGTGATCACATTGAATTCCCAAAGCAGAGCAGACCATTCTAGCTCTTTGCAATGAAATTAAAGGCAGAATTCTTCCTTACATGGCACTAAAATAGGAGAGAACAAAAGGAAACTGAAATACTTTTCTTTGTCTTTCTGGTGTCACAGCTCCCATTCACACTCTCAAAAACAGAAGGTCTAACTCAATGCCCCACACCCCTGTCATCCATATTCAGGGAGTTTTCCTAACTGGTATCTCTTGGATCTCATCAACCCAAGAACCTAGTTCTTCAGGGAGCTCTACAGTATTATCTTTAAAGGCACACACATACAGAATACAACTCAGATGTGAGCTGTTAGGACATCTTGTCTGATGCCACACATGAGAGAATCTAGCAAGGATCAGTGCAATAAGCCAGAAGATGGCAAAGTGAGATGATCTCATAAGTGGATTTCCAGAAAGAAAGAAAAGAAAAATGAGGGTGAAACATTAATAAACTTGAGGCCAATTTCAGCACACTTGAAGGAGAATACACAAAAGGGAGACAGATAGGGGTGGGGTGTGTAGGGGTGTAGACAGATGGGTTGGGGCCTGTGCAAAGGGTAGAGGAAGGGAACTATACTGATGGACAATGTTTGCAGGCAGTTATTTTGAGGGATGTGAAATTAACCAGACACAAAGGGTCTGGTAAAACATTTTCATAATAAACACAAGTGACACAGTATTGTATAACCTAAGTATTGCAGAGGGACTTACCTAAATTTGGAGTATACAGGTCATTGGATCCGAAGACAAGCACTGGAGTGCTGGCAGCCTGTTCTCCTTCTTCATGGGGCAAAAAGAGGAGAGAAAAGACAGGAGACACTCAGCCCAGGCTTTGCAGTGAAAAACATCTGAAAACTACCAAGTACCTTCCACTCATGACAAGGAACTACATGCCACTGTTTAAATGACAGAGAAGCTTCACACCCAATACTAACATCTTCACCTATTCCGCCTCAGGAGACCCACACATACTGTCAGTTCATTCCTCACAAGTCTTACAGGATTTTACCACTGCGCCAATCTCATGGATGGGATTACATTATAATCCAGGTATTACATTCTAATGCATTACTGCTTATTTCATCTTTTAATTATATTTTTTCTTATTGGACAGAGACAGCCAGAAATCAACATGGATTGGTGATAGAGAGAGAGAAATAAAGAGAGACACCTGCAACACTGCTTCACCACTTGTAAAGCTTTCCTCCTGCAGGTGAGGACCAGGGCTTGAACCTGGGTCCTTGTGCATTGAAACATGTGTGCACAACAGGCGTGCCACCACCCAGCCCCCATTGCTGCTTAATTATTCCTCAGTTTTTATACAAGCACTTCATCAGGGAGATGGTAATGTACTAAAATTGTAAATGACATATGGTCATACCACCCAGAACAGGCCTAATCTCATCTGAAACTATAAACATAATCATCACTAAAGAAATCATATTGACCATCCTTTGCTTTGCATGTCTTTGTAGTCACTGGCTTGGATGCCCCCCCATGCCAACAGAGTTCATCCAATGAAGGGATAGCTCAGCACAGTGGGCTGTAAGCTCCTTCTGCTCTCTGTAACTTGAACACATACAAGACAGAACTTGTCAAACTGTCAAAGCTCTTTCAAGAGCATCAAAGATGCTGATTCCTATTTAGTAACTAAATAGTCCTTCTAGGGTGTGTCCTTCAGGATTTGAGTGCTTCCACTGCTTTTGGCAATAGTGACAAAATCTCACTAAATACCTATGGATTCCTGTTTTGATGCCAATGCTGAGGAAGACTCTAGAACTGGAAATTATGTTAACAGCTATTTCTAAATGTTACCTCACTGAAGTCACAAGTATGAGCTATTCAGAATGCCTGGGTCTTCTGTGAGTTGTCATAATAATAATATGGGGGTCAGGTGGCAGCACACCTGTTTCAGTGCACACGGTATGAAAATATATGTTGATGGTTCCTTCAGATTGTGTGAACAGGCAGGCAACGGGAAGTAATGCTAGATAGTAGGTCCCTCTAAGGGGCTCACTATAGATGCAGGCATTTCCAGAATTACACACACAGTATGGTGCAGCTTAGGAGGCTCCTACTGACTCCAAGGACAGAGGCAGCCTTGTCAGTGTGCTAAGTACAGCTGAGCATGTCACATAACTGAGGTCAAATTTTGGCTTCTCTACTTCAGACATTTATCTCTTTGAGTTCCATAATTTAATGGATCAGTTCATGAATCCTAGCAATGACTCAGCATTTGTGTCTAAAATAGTGTTAATAATGAACATATTACAACAATGGCCCTAGAGTCAAAACAGTAAGGTCATTTCTACTCATCTCTTGGGGCTGCTTGTATGTTCAGAGCTACCACCTCTGTTCCATCATTGATGACTCTGTGGACTGCAACAGATGTTCAGGGAAATTTATTACCAAAGAGTCAGTGGCTAGTATCCTTTATTCACAGTCAAAATCTGATCACATTGTGCATCAATGGCCACCAGACTGAGTGGGCTTTAGAAAGACTCAGTGTCTTATGAAGGCTTAGTGTTCCTCTTGAGGGAGAGGCTGAGGTCCTACAGTGACCATCCTCCCAGAACCTTTACCCTCCCAGGTGTCTCACATCCTTCCTCCTTCTGATTCCTCAGTAAGGGCTACTCTCCCTAGGAAACTCAGAATTCAGCTCCCAGTCAATAGCATGGCAGACTGTTTACTCTTGCTGTCACAACCACAACAAACACACTCTGAATCCCACAGATTTATGGGGAAATCATATGCTTATTCTAAGGAAAAATGTCCCAGACCCCTAAGTAGATCCCCTAAGGAGTTACCTGACTTTTAATAAAAACTTCCATTATGTTATCACAGGATAAAGAGGTTTTATTAATTCACAGAAGACATTGATGTCTTTAAAAACAAACCACAGCTATCATGAAATAATTCAAATGAGCAATGCAAAATAGAACATAGTGAGCCAAGAACACACTACAGAAAATTAGACTTTTTTTACATGACAATCCCATGTCCTTATTTTACTATGCAACTGAGCTGGACAATCCACTGCTGTGTGTACTACAACAAAATCTGTGCAATGTATCCCATGCTGCATGTAACAGACTAGAGTCCATAAGACACATGCCATTCCAGCCTTTACTGACTTGGATCTTAAATTACTTGAACAAGTTGAGAGAAGATGACTTTAGACATGAACTTCAACTACATATTGAGGTAGGTAATCAGTTCAGAAAACAGAACTATTTGTTGTGAACAATCAGTTCAGAGAAAGAACATTTGCCATAGAATTATAATAAAATTAAAACTAGAAAGAAAAGCTTGCTTTACTTTTCAAAATCACACAAATAAGGGTGTTGTTCTACTAATAAAACTGATCTGCTAACTGAACTGCTTTTGTTTTTTTTAACACTTTAATTTGAGGCTATCATTTTACCTGAGAGTTTGACTCAGAGTTAACATATGAATGGATCAGTATAACATTATGGTTGTGTCATGAGATATAACTCAGGAGTCAAACCTATGTAAATTTTAATGGAAAACAAAAAAGTGAATAATTAATAACAAGTTGGGTACATGGGCAAAAAATGGGACACTGAAGATGAAAGAATACTGGGGACCAGGCAGTAGCACAGAAGGTTACGTACACATGGCACAATGCATAAGGATCCTGGTTCCAGCCCCTGGCTGCCCACCTGCAGGGGGTCACTTCATAGGCGGTGAAGTAGGTCTGCAGGTGTCTGTCTTTCTCTCACCCTGTCTTCCCCTCCCCTCTCCATTTATCTCTGTCCTATCCAACAACTGCAACAACAGCAAAGATAAACAACCAGGGTAACAAAAGAAAAAAAATAGCCTCCAGGGGCAGTGGATTTATAGTTTAGGCACCAAGTCCCAGCAACAACCTTGGGAGGCAAAAGAAAAAAAAAATAAAAAGGTAAAAAAAATTTAAAAATCACACTCTAAAAAAAAAGTCAGAAATTCTATATCTCATATCTGTTGTATCCTATCTTCCCTTAAAAATGTATACCATTGCCACTGAAATTTGGGAAAATGAGACATTTATGGTGGGCAGTTAATACACACTTTCGATTACATTGCAGAAACCACAGACACACCTCCACTATTTAATAAAATTAAATAAATAAATTGCACAGATTTTGTTGTAGTGCACACAGAAGTGGATTGTCCAGCTCAGCTGCACAGTAAAAGAGGGACATGTAATTGTCATGTATAAAGTCTAATTTTCTTTTTTTAGTATTTTATTTTATTTATTTATTCCCTTTTGTTGCCCTTGTTGTTTTATTGTTGTAGTTATTATTGTTGTTGTCATCGATGTTGGATAGGACAGAGAGAAACGGAGAGAGGAGGGGAAGACAGAGAGGGGGAGAGAAAGATAGACACCTGCAGACCTGCTTCACCGCCTGTGAAGCGACTCCCCTGCAGGTGGGGAGCCGGGGTTCGAACCGGGATCCTTATGCCGGTCATTGTGCTTTGTGCCACCTGCGCTTAACCCGCTGCGCTACAGCCCGACTCCCAAAGTCTAATTTTCTATAGTGTGTCTTTGGCTCACTCTGTTCCATTTTGCATTTCTCATGTGAATTATTTCATGATAGCTGTGGTTTGTATTTAAAGACATCAAAGTATTCTGTGAAGTAATAAAACCTTTTAGTGCTATGATAACATAATGTAACACACAGACCCACTGCACCTATGACCATAACTACTCCATAGTCTGAGAAAATGGGGCCACTTTAGCTCTCTGGAAGTGAGCTTTTCCATCAGTATAGACCCTGAGCCATTCCCACCATGGAGTCAGGGCTTTGGAGAAACTAAAACTCACAGGCAAGCCCCCTAAGACTTGTCTATATTGTGTCCTCAGCTGCTGAAGGATTCAGAGTACTTACCACTGACATGTTCCACTGGGAAGTCCTGTAAAGAATACAGAAAAGACCATGAGAATCAGATATGTTGGAAGTTTGTTCTCTTGGAGTATCTCTGAAATCCTGAGGACTGAAATCAAAATCCTTGCATGCATGGAGAACTTGTGTCAAAAATGTCAAGTGTTTCCTGAGAATGCATACCTCAATCCAGTAGTATCTGTTATTAAATATTCTTAATTCAAGAGGAGAATCTGTCACTATAAATACCCCTCAATATAGTTAATACACTGATATTGCCAATTTTGAGTCAAGTATCAATTGTAGAGATTCTCCTTATCTCTCTGAGTTCAACAACACCTCATATGTACTAACTAAGGGAACAGTTTTTCAAATTTGCCCATAATTAAAAGAGAAAGCACCAAGGGAAATTCCAAAGGCATGACCATAGAGTAGCAACAACTGTATGGCTAAGCCGCCGCCCCCCCCCCCAAAAAAAAAACAACATTAGAAAAGACAATGAAAAAAATCACCTGATATCTCATCAAAACACAGCTGGGGCTTCTAAAGA
This sequence comes from Erinaceus europaeus, assembly GCF_950295315.1. Classification (NCBI taxonomy): domain Eukaryota; kingdom Metazoa; phylum Chordata; class Mammalia; order Eulipotyphla; family Erinaceidae; genus Erinaceus; species Erinaceus europaeus. The sequence continues at coordinate 56,247 of NW_026647443.1, read as the reverse complement.
AACTCACTTAGCCATAGGTGGGTGCAGGCACAAGTGACCAGTAGGCAGAAAAAGGGTGAGAGAGAGATTCACTCTGCTAACATTCTGAAATATAAACAGGGAAATCCAACACTGCAGCCACAAACCTAACTGGTGGCTCAACAAAAGAAACTGGACTGACAGTGAAAATTGAGATGGAACCAAGCTATCACAATGGCAGTGCTTACAGACAAGTAGATATACACACATCTGGAGAACATATCAAGGATAGGATTAAGAAAACATATTATGAGAGTGCTTGAAGAATCTAAACATATGCAGAAAAATATCCAGGAATTTAGAGATTATATTAAAGAGTTACAGAGTACAAAAGAGTAACAACAAATAGGGTTCATGAAAAAGACTAGAAAGCAAGAAGGAAAAAAACCCTAGGGTTACAGTGAGTTAAGGACAATTTGAGTGCAGTTATGGTTCAAGTATTTGATCTAGGAAATAGAATAAATCATGAGAAGCAGAGATTACCAGGGCTATAAGAGCACACACCCTCAAATACTCAGTCTTGGTCTGTGAATTCTAAGATGTTGGTAAGGAATGATTTGGGAAATAGTAAGCAATTCAACCTTAAACAGAAAGCTCAATCAGAAAGACAAATATAAGAGTGACTGGAGGGGGCAGAGCCAAGATGCCTGTGTACACCTATGTTTATAGCAGCACAATTTATAATGCCTAAAACCTGGAAGCAACCTAGATGCCCAACAACAGATGAGTAGCTGAGAAAGCTGTGGTATATATACACAATGGAATACTATTAATGTAGCTATTAAGAACAAGAAAGGAACCTTCTCTGACCCATCTTGGACAGAGCTAGAAGGAGTTAAGTGAGCTAAGTCAGAAAGATAAAGATGAGTATGGGATGATCCCACTCATCAACAAAAGTTGAGAGAGAAGATCTGAAAGAGAAACTAAAAGCAGGATCTGACTAAATTTAAGTAGGGCACCAAAGTAAAAACCCTGTGGTGAGGGGGAGGGTGGGCATTCGGCTTCTGGGGCGGCAGGGGAGTGGGAGGGGACAGGGTCTTTTGGTGGTGGGAATGGTGTCTATGGTGGTGTACACTTCCATTAAATTGTAGTCATATAAATCACTATTTAATTAATATGAGATGGGGAAAATTGATTGCATGTCTTGAACTTTTTAAAACACAGACTGAGTCTTTTTAATACATAGGCTGAGTCATTGATATGTTGACTCAAAAGTCTAGACCAGGGAGAAGCAACCAGTGCCACAGCTATATACAAGATGTTGGGTTTTGTACAGCAAATCCTAACAGAGGGACTTATTAAAGTTAACCCAATTACCAAATATTGTGATGATAACAACGACTATCCATCATCTTCTTGAACCCTAAGACAGCAGGAACCTCACATTTCCACTATAGAGCCTATATTTCCCCTAGTCCTGGAACTCAGGGTGAGGCATGATTTCCTGCATGCTTCTCTCAAGTCATATAAAATAACATTGCATCCGCTGATCACAACCTAATCAACTCGAGTGCCACCTCGAGTTGAAGTGAAGCAGGCTTCACTTCAGACTGTGTCCAGAGACTTCAGGTGTGGAATGACAACACTTTAGCTTCATTACTCAGGTGACATCTTTCCTTTCATAGTATTCTCTAATTCCATTCCACATGGTTCACTTTCTAACAAAGTCCCAAATCCTAGATATAGACCAGGTCCCCTGAGATAGAGCATATGTTCACACATATCCATAAACTAGGTTAAAATATATACCTGAAAGCAAAAGTACACAAGGGTTAGCCGTGAGTAACCCCCCAACACTTCATCTGCACTATTCCAGCCTTTAGTTCCATAATTATTCAATAATTTGTTTGGCTTTGTATGTTACCTCTCTTTTCAGCCACCAGGTTCCAGATGCCAGCAGGATGCCGACCAAACTCCCCTAGACAGAGGACACTACCAATGAGTCCTGGAGCTCTGCTTCCCCAAAAACCCATCCTAATAAGGAAAGAGAGAGGCAGGCTGGGAGTATGGATCTACCAGTCAGTGCCCATGTAAAGTGGGGAAGCAATTATAGAGACTAGACCTTCCACCTTCTGCAACCCACGATGATCTTGGGTCCATACTCCCAGAGGGATAGAGAATGGGAAAGCTATCAGGAGAGGGGATGGGATATAGAGATCTGGTGGTGGGAATTGTGTGGAGTTGTACCTCTCCTACCCTATGGTTTTGTTAATGTCTCCTTTTAAAATAAACAAACAAAAAATAAAATAAAACATAAAAAAGAAAAAGAGTGACTAGACTACTTGAGGAGGAGGAGGGGGAGAAAGGAACAGAAATCATATTCAAAGAAATCACAATAAAAATTGATCAAACACAGACAACATTCAAAACATAGATACATATCCAGAAACCTGTGCAAATATCATGTTTCTAAGTCCAAAATGGTCTAAGACATATCATAGTAAAATTATCAAATAATGAAGACAAAGAAAAACATTATGGGGAGGAAGGTAGTGATGCACCTAGTTGAGCACTCACACTACAGTGCATAAAATCCCAGGTGCAAGCTGCTGGTGCCCACCTACGGGGGGAAGCTTCACGAGTGGTGAAGCAGGGCTGCAAGTGTCTCTCTGATTCTATCTATCTATCTATCTCCCCCTTTCCTCTCAAATTCTGTCTCCACCCAATGATAAAGATTTAAAAAAAACATAAAAGAAAAAAAAAAACTTTACAGGCTGCTATGGAAAGGAAGAAAGTTACATACAAAGACTGGGCTTTCTGGCTTCCCTAGATTTCTCATCACAAACCCTAGAATTAAGTGGTATAATTTTTTATGTTTCTTATTTTGTTTGATAGGACAAAGATAAGTTTATAGGAGAGTGGAAATAGGGAAAGAACAGGAGAAACACCTGCAGCATTGCTTCACTGCTTGTAAATCTTCCCTTTTCAGGTAGCAACAATGTCACTGCACTTGATAATACATGCACACTAACAGGTGCACCACCATTAAGCGCCAAATCAAATATTCAAAATATTAAAAGAGAATAGCAGCTGAGACATCTGGGGTGTGGCCATGGAGTAACTGTGACTGAAAAATCATGCTCTGAAACAACCAGATAAAAGGACAAGAAGAAGGAGGAGGAGGAGGAGCAGGAGGAGGAGGAGAAGGAGGAGCAGGAGGAGGAGGAGGAGAAGGGAGAAGAGGAGGAGGAGGGGGAGGAGGAGAAGGAAGAGATGGAGGAGGAGGAAGAGGAGGAAGAGAAGGAGAAGGACAAGAAGAAGAAGAAGAAAGAATATTACAACATTGCATTAACAAGGGGTTTGGAGAAAATCAAGGAGACAAAAGTGTGTATACTGTACAGAATTGGGGGGGTGGCCCCGCATAAATATGTTGAGCTAGGAACTGACACTTGGAAGCTGACACTATTCTGAATCACAGGGAAGAACTCACAGAACTAGTCTAATTAGCAGAGGACAGCAGGTTACTCAACAGAATCAAAAGCTGTGGGCCAGGAGTCGGGCTGTAGCACAGCAGGTTAAGCGCAGGTGGCGCAAAGCACAAGGACTGGCATAAGGATCCCGGTTCGAACCCCGGCTCCCCACCTGCAGGGGAGTTGCTTCACAGGCGGTGTAGCAGGTGTGCAGGTGTCTATCTTTCTCTCCTCCTCTCTGTCTTCCCCTCCTCTCTCCATTTGTCTCTGTCCTATCCAACAACGACAACAACAATAATAACTACAACAATAAAACAACAAGGGCAACAAAAAGGAATAAATAAATAAAATAAATAATAAAAAAGCTGTGTACCTATTCGAATATATGGTGGAAATGGGCTATGAGAGCCCAAAATAAAGTCTGGAACAAGGGAATAAAAACTCACTGCCTAAAACAACACAAATGACTATGATAGATGCTCAACCCACAAAGACATAATGAAAAAAAAGAGAAACAGAGTCATCTGCAGGCTAAACAGCAAATACCACATTTAAGCAAAACATCAACAAAAAGATTTGGAAAAAAAATGTCTGAGTTTGATCTCAGAAAACAGTATTAAGAAAGTTCAAGATATGTGTCCAGGTGATGGTGGAGCACCCATGATATAGTGCTCAAGGACCCACGTTTATGCCCCTGGTACCCACCTGCAGGGGGAAAGCTTCAAAAATGATAAAGCAGGGCTGCAGGTGTCTCTCCATCTCTCTCCTCTATCACCCCTTTCCCTCTCAACTTCTGGCTGTCTCTGTCCAATAAATAAATGAAAGTAATCAAATTTTTAAAAATAAATAAATAGACTCCAAGCATAACATATAAACACAAATACATAATCTTAGGGAACATTTCATGAAAGAGCTATAAAATTTACAGAGAAAAGCAAAAGTACACAATAGTCTGCAGTAAGTACCCCTCAACACTTCATCTGTACTATTTCAGTCTTTACTTCCATAATTATTCAATAATTTGTTTGGCTTTGTATGCTCACTCTCTTTTCAGCCACCAGGTTCCAGATGCCAGCAGGATGCCGACCAGAATCTCCTGGACAGAGGACGCTACCAATGAGTGCTGGAGCTCTGCTTCCCCAAAAACCCATCCTAATAAGGAAAGAGAGAGGCAGGCTGGGAGTATGGATCAACCAGTCAACGCCCATGTTCAGTGGGGAAGCAATTATAGGAGCCAGACCTCCCACCTTCTGCAACCCACAATGACCTTGGGTCCATACTACCAGAGGGATAAAGAATAGGAAAGCTATTAGGGGAGGGGATGGGATATAGAGATCTGGCAGTGGGAATTGTGTGGTGTTGTACCCCTCCTACCCTATGGTTTTGTTAATGTCTCCTTTAAAAATAAGTAAATAAAAAATAAAATAAAACATAAAAAAGAAAGAGCGACTAGACTACTTGAGGAGGAGGGGGCGGGAGAAAGGAACAGAAATCATATTCAAAGAAATCACAATAAAAATTGATCAAACACAGACAACATTCAAAACATAGATACATATCCAGGAACCTGTACAAATATCATGTTTCTAAGTCCAAAATGCTCTAAGACATATTATAGTAATATTATCAAAAAATTAAGACAAAGAAAAACATTATGGGGAGGAAGGTAGTGATGCACCTAGTTGAGCACTCACACTACAGTGCATAAGATCCCAGGTGCAAGCTGCTGGTGCCCACCTATGGGGGGAAGCTTCACGAGTTGTGAAGCAGGGCTGCAAGTGTCTCTGTGACACTATATATCTATATATCCCCCCTTCCTTCTCAATTTCCATCTCTACCCAATAATAAAGATTTAAAAAAAAAACATAAAAGAAAAAAGAAGAAAAACTTTACAGGCTGCTATGGAAAGGAAGAAAGTGACATACAGGGCTATCTGACTTTCTTAGATTTCTCATCACAAACCCTAGAATTAAGTAGGATAGTTTTTTATGTTTCTTATTTTGATTGATAGGTCAAAGATAAGTTGATAGGAGAGTGGAAATAGGGAAAGAACAGTAGAAACACCAGCAGCACTGCTTCACTGCTTGTGAATCTTCCCTTTTCAGGTAGCAACAATGTCACTGCACTTGATAATACATGCACTCTAACAGGTGCATCACCATTCAGCCCCAAATCAAATATTCAAAATACTAAAAGAGAATAGCTGAGTCATCTGGGGTGTGGCCATGGAGTAACTGTGACTGAAAAATCATGCTCTGAAACAACCAGATAAAAGGAGAAGAAGAAGAAGAAGAGGAGGAGGAGGAGGAGGAGGAGGAGGAGGAGGAGGAGGAGGAAGAAATATTACAACATTGCATTAACAAGGGGTTTGGAGAAAATCAAGGAGACAAAAGTGTGTATACTGTACAGAATTGGGGAGGGAGGCCCTGCATAAACACTTTGAGCTAGGAACTGACACTTGGAAGCTGGCACTATTCTGAGTCACAGGGAAGAACTCACTGGACTAGTCCAAGTTGCAGAGGACAGTAGGTTACTCACCAGAATAAAAAGCTGTGTACCTATTCATATGGTGGAAATGGGCTATGAGAGCCCAAGATAAAATATGGAACAAGGCAATAAAAACTCACTTTCTAAAACCACACAAGTGACTATGATAGATGCTCAACCCACAAAGACATAATCAAAAAAAGAGAAACAGCGTTATCTGCTGGGTAAACAGCAAATGCCACATTTAAGCAAAACATGGACAAAAAGATTTGAAAAAAATGTCTGAGTTTGATCTCAGAAAACACTATTAAGGCAATCCAAGACTTGGGGCTGGGTGGTGGTACACCTGGTGGAGCGCACATGATACAGTGCTCAAGGACCCAAGTTCAAGCCCCTGGTCCCTACCTGCAGGGGGAAAGCTTCACAAATGGTGAAGCAGGGTTGCAGGTGTTTCTCTGTCTCTCTCCCTCTCTATCACCGCTTTCCCTCTCAATTACTGGCTGTCTCTATTCAATAAATAAATAAATAAAAGTAATAAAATTTTAAAAAATAAATAAGTGGACTCCAAGCATCACATATAAACACAAATACACAATCTTAGAGAACATTTCATGAAAGAGCTACAAAATTTACAGAGAAAACTTTGAATAGAGTTACATGACGTGAAGAATGTTCTAGAGGGCTTTAGGGATTACACAGGATACCTAGGAAATAGAATAATTTTTAGGAAGAGAATATCCAGGTTAAAAGATAAAATCACCACACTCTCTTAGTGCAAGCATTTTGTAGAGGAAAGTCTTATGAAAAATGAAGAAATTCTGTATTAAGCAGTGGACTCCATCAGAAAAAAAAAGCCAAAGTTACTAGAATATCTAAAGATGAAAAGAAGAAAGGAGCAGAGATCATGTACAAAGAAGTCAGAGCAGTAATTTTGCAAAGCTGAGAAATACTAAAAATATAAACATAAGAGGAAGCTCAGTAAACACACAGGACTTTTAATTTAAAATGACCTCACCAGGACACAACACTGAAAAATGAACCAAAAGCAAAGACTAAGAAAAGCTAATGCAGGCCACAAGAGGAAAAAAGAATTTGACATACAAAGGCAGAACCCCCATATTTCTCGCCACAAACATTAGGAATAAGAGAATGGAATGACATTCACTGTACTAAAAGATAAAGATCACCAGCCACAAATACTCTACCATGCTAAATTAGTTTTCATTATAGAGGAAAAATTAAAACTGTCCCAAACATGCAGAAACAAATCTTGACTGTAAGAATTATGAAGAAGAGTCCTACAGAAAAAAACAAAAAAACTTCAACTCTAAATGAGTTCATCAGTGGTAGAATAGAATTGGAAACACAAACAACTGCCACAAAAGAAGCACAGGCATTGGAAAAAGGAGGAAAAAATGGACAGAGCAATATGATCAATAAAATAAATAAGTAAATAAATGGGAAAAATGGCCACCAGGAGCAGTGAATTCATAATGTAAGTGATAACCCTAGAGGTAAAAAAAAAAGAAAGAGAAAAATAAAGAAATAAAGAGGAAAAGAAAGAAAGAGAGAGAAGAAAAAAGGGGGGAGGGATTCTGATACATTGTTGGTGGGAATGCAAACTGGTGCATCCCCTGTGGAAGACTGTATGGTTAGTCCTTAAGCAAACCCAAACATTTTAACCCAACAATACCACTCTTTTGAATGATCCAAAGGACATGCAAACACTAACTTGAAGGGACATATGCTCCCCTATGTTCATAATTGTATTATTCACAGCAGCGAAAGTGGAAACGGCCTAAATTCCATCAACAAATGACTGGATAAAGAACTTATGGGATGAGTCATGACATCATCTCTCCAGACAATAACTTGGATCCACGTGCATATCAGATGTCAAGCTCAGGGAAAAAAGAAAAAAGAAAAAAACAAATGAGTAGTCATGAGCCCTTCAGAATGTAACTAAAACAGGTCTACTAACTATCTACAAAATGGAGAGCCCCCAATCTTCATCTGTACTATTACAGCCTTAAGGTTTATGATTGGTCAACAATTTGTTCTGCTTTATAGCTTAACTCTTTTTCAGCAACCAGGTTCCAGATGTTATCATGATGCCAATTGGAATTCCTTTGGCAGACGACTCTACTGATGTGTCCTGGAGACCTCTTTCCCCAGAATCGTCCTATCAACACCCAAACCCATGTTCTGTGGGGAAGCAATTACAGAAGTCAGACCTTCCACCTTCTGCACCCCATAATGACCCTGGGTCCATACTCCCAGAGGGATAAAGAATAGGAAAGCCATCAGGGGAGGGGATGGGATACAGAGTTCTGATGGTGGGAATTGTGTGGAGTTGCACCTCTCTTATCTTATTGTTTTGTCAGTGTTTCCTTTTTATAAATAAAAATTTTTAAAAAGAAGTTATGGGGTAAGGTAGGTGTAGGGTGGACAGCATAATGGTTATGCAAACATAATTCTCATGCCTGAGGGTCCAAAGTCACAGGTTCAATCTCCTGTACCACCATAAGCCAGAGCTGAGCTAGTAAAAAAGGGGGAAAAATCTAGTAAAAAAGAAAAAAAAAGAAAGGAAAAGAACAAACGTGGGGGCCAGGAGGTGGTGCACATAGTACAAAAAAAAGGACTCACACAAGGATCCAGTTCAAGTGCCTGACTAGCCACCTGCTGGGGGTGGGGGGGTCAGTTCACAAGCAAGTGAAGTAAGTCTTCAGGTGTCTCTGTGTCTCTCTCCCTCTCTATCCCTCTCTCTCCCTCTCTATTTCGTATCCAATAAAATTTTTTAAAAAGGCCTCCAGGAGCAGTGGATTTGAGCTCCAACAACAAACCTGGACACAAAAGTAAAGATGCATAAAAGAAAAGAGGATGAGGAGGAAGAGAAGTAGTAGCAGCAGCAGTAGTCGTAGCTGTTGTTGTTCTCATACAATATATACTTCATGGAATACCGCCCTAAAATCAACAATATGATATTGTGTCCCTTGGGACAAAATTGATGGAACTGGATGTCACTATGCTTAGCAATATGAGCAGAGATGAAAGATAATTACTGGATGGCTTCACATGTGCAATCTAGAGAACAAATACATATCAACTCACAAATAAAATCCAGAAGTAAGCAAAAGTGTCTCTAAGACTCTGAGAACTATGATGACTATCTGACTCTCCTGGGGAGACCGGGTCACAGAACTTTGGTGGTGGGTGCAATATGAAACTATATCCTGTAATGTTATAATCCTGTAACCATTATTCATCATAATTAAAATTGGTTGCCTCAGTTAAAAAACCCAGACCTTTCACCTTCTGTACCCTATAAAAATTTTTGGTCCATACATAACCCCAGAGGTATAAATGGTAAGAAAATATAACCAAAGGTCTCTGAACTCCAATTCCATTAGGTGCTGGAGAGAGAGAGAAAGAGAGAGAGAGAGGGAGAGAAGGAAAGACACTTGGAAGTAGTAGGTGTGACATAGAAAGATAAAGCTGGATCATATTAAAAATAGGAAAAAATATATAAATATAAATAGACAGAAATAACAGCCCATTGACATGGAACTCTTGTGGTGGGAAAGGTGTATAATTTAACACCTATTATCTTGGAATTTTGTAAATCAATATCAAATCATTAATATTCTTAAAAGAATATAGACATAATACACATTTGTATTCACATATATAGTATAATATAAACGGACGAATAGTCCCTAAAGGAATAATGGGATGTCAAAAATAAATAAATAAATAAATAAATAAATAAATAAATAAAAGGTAAAGAACCCATCACCTAAATTTTCATTATCATGCACTGAGTATCTAATACCCTCTCTACCCCCCTCATTTCTTCCTTTCCCAGAGAACTGTGCTTTTGTGTAATACTCCACACCCAGTTCAAGCTGCATCGTGAATTTTCCCTATTTGTACTTGGTTCTGAAATTAAATCTATAAGTTTAGGGAGTGGTGTGCAGACACCTATTACAAGGTCATATGAACTGTACTTATATTTCAACAACTGTCCTGTAAACCATAATCTTCCCAGTAAAATAATTTATGAAGGAAGGACAGGATATTGTGAGGCAGGGAGGTTCAAGCCAACTGCCAGATGGTCTCAGCTATTTGTGAGATATGACATTGAAAAACATGAACTAAATTATAGAAGCCAGACCTTCCACTTTCAGCACCCCAGAATGTCCTTTGGTCCATGCTACCAGTGGGATAAAGAATAGTAAAGCTACCAGCGGAAGGGAATTCTAGTGGTGGGAATTGTGTGGGGTTGCACCCCTCTTTCCTATGGCTTTTGTCAGTGTTTCCTTTTTATAAATAAAAACTATTAAAAAATAGGGAAGCTTCTAATGGAGGGGATGGGATACAGAAATCTGGTGGTGGGAAGTGTATGGAATTGTGCCCCTGTTATTATACAGTCTTGTTAATCATTACTAAACCAATAATAAAAATTTAAAAAATCCCCCAGAAAGGCAGTATACACATGAAAAAAAGAAATAAAAACATGAACTTATAAAGGTGGAGTGTTCATACTGCCTCTCTTATCCTATGGCTTTTGTCAGTGTTTCCTTTTTATAAATAAAAATTATAAAAAGAAAAAATCTTTATGGGTTTCCTGCTAAAATAAAATTTAAAATACTCAAAAAATGAAAGAATGATATAAGTTATCTGGGTAGGGAGAACACAAAACTTTGGTGATGGGTGCAGTGTGACATTACACTCCTATATTCTATAATCTTATAACAGTCTAAATCATTAAATCACTAATTTTTTGACGTGAGGAATTTTTATGAATAGTTTCCATGCCACTAAGTGAAAAAGTATGCAACCAAACAGCATGTTCAGTATAATCACATTTTTGAATTAAATAGGTATGTGAAAGAATTGGAGATATATATATATATATATATATATATATATATATATATATATATATATATATATGTTATCTATGTTGAAGATCGAGGTAGATTTTATTTTAATTTGCTTAATACTGTTTTTCAATTGCATTATCTTTTTTTTGTCTTTTATTTTTTCTTTCTACATCATCTTTTCAGACTGTGTCCAGAGACTTCACGTGTGGGATGACAACCCTTCAGCTTCATTACTTGGGTGAGACCTTTCCTTTCATAGTATACTCTAATTTCATCTCAGGTGGTTCACTTTCTAACAAAGTCCCAAAAGCTAGATATACACCAGTTTCTGTGAGAGAGAGCATATGTTCACACGTATCCATAAACTACTGCAAAATATATACCTGAGTAATGAAGCTGAAGGGTTGTCATTCCACACGTGAAGTCACTGGACACAGTCTGAGGTGAAGCATGTTGAGGTGGCAATCGTTGCATTGGTTAGGTTGTGACTGGTGGATGCAATATTATTTGGTATGGATTGGGAGAGGCATATGGGAAAGTGGGCCCTATCCAAGGGTTCCAGGACTGGGGGAAGTAGGGGCTCTATAGTGGAGATGTGAGGTTCCTGCTGTCTTAGTGTTCAAAAAGACAATCGATAGTTAATGTTATCATCACATTATTTGGTAATTGGGTTAACTTTGAAAAGTCCTTTTGTTATGGTTTGCTGTTCATTATCCAGTATCTTGTATATAGCTGTGCTATTGGATGCTTCTAATCTACTTGGTCTAGGCTTTTGAGAGAGTCCGCATATCAAATACACTTTCTAACAATGTCCCATAACCTAGATATACACCAGTTTCTGTGAGAGAGAGCTTATGTTCACACGTATCCATAAACTATTGCAAAATATATACCTGAAAGCAGAAGTACACTAGCGTTTGCAGTGAGTACCTCCCTAACACTTCCTCTCCACTATTCCAAGCTTTGGGTCCATGATTGCTCAACAATTTGTTTGGCTTCATATGTTAACTCTCTTTTCATTCACCAGGTTCCAGATGCCATCAGGATGCTGGCAAGGCTTCCCTGGATTGAAGACCCCACCAATTTGTCCTGGAGCTCCGCTTCCCCAGAGACACACCCTACTAGGGAAAGAGAGAGGAAGACTGGGAGTATGGACCGACCAGTCAACGCCCATGTTCAGCGGGGAAGCAATTACAGAAGCCAGACCTTCTACCTTCTGCAACCCACAATGACCCTGGGTTCATGCTCCCAGAAGGATAGAGAATGGGAACGCTATCAGGGGAGGGGGTGGGATATAGAGATTGGGTGGTGGGAATTGTGTGGAGTTGTACCCCTCCTACCCTGTGGTTTTGTTAATTAATCCTTTCTTTAAAAAAAAAAAACATGAATTTATAAAGAGAGTACATTCATACTGCCTCTCTTATCCTATGGTTTTTGTCAGTGTTTCCTTCTTATAAATAAAAATTATAGAAAGAAAAATCTTTCTTGCTTTCCTCTTAAAAATAAAATTTCTGCTTGCAAGAATCCCACCTGACCCAACAAGACAAACAGACAAATTGAAAGGATGGAAAACTATCATGCAGGATAATGGACCATAAAAAAAGGCAGGAACAGCTATACTCATCTCTGACACCATAGACTTTAAATTAAATAAAGTAATAAAAGATAGGCAAGGACATTACATAATTATTAGAGGATCAGTCAACCAAGAAGATTTAACAATTATTAATATCTATCTACCCAATGAGGAACCATCTAAGTATATCAAACATTACTGAAAGAACTACAAACATACATCAATACAATAATAGTGGGATACTTTAAAACCCCACTCTGACACTTAGATCAACAAAGCAAAGAATCAACAAAGAAACAAGAAAATTCAATGAAGAGATAGACGGACTAGACCTCTGGACATTTTCAGAGTTCTTCACCCCCCAAAAGAGGAATATACCTTCTTTTAAAATCTGCACAGCACATCCTCAAGGATAGACCACAAGTCAGGCCACAAAAATAGTATCAACAAATTCAAGAGCATTGAAATCATCCCAATTATCTTCTCAGACCACAGTGGAGTAAAACTAACATTCAACAACAAACTGAAAATTACTAAAAGTCACAGATTTTGAAAACTCAACAACATGCTGCTTAAGAACCACTGGGTCAGAGAGGCACTCAAGCAAGAAATTCAAATGTTCCTGGAAACAAATGAAAATAAAGACACAAGCTATGAAAATCTTTGGGGCACAGCTAAAGCAGTATTGAAAGAGAAACTCATAGCCATACAATCACATATTAAAGAATAAGAAAAAGCTCAAATAAATGACCTTACTGCACACCTTAAGGTGCAGTAAGCGGGAGAGGAACAAAAGAACCCTAAAGCAACCAGCAGAACGGAAATAACTAAAATTAGAGCAGAAATAAACAACATCGAAAATAAGAGAATTGTACAAAAGATCAATGAAGCCAAATATTGGTTCTTTGAAAAAATTAACAAGATTGAAAACCCCAAGACAGACCACAAATAAATAAATAGAATTGTAAACAATAGAGGAGATATCACAAATAACATCACAGAAATTCAGAAAATTATGTGAAACTTCAATGAAGAACTATATGCCACCAAGCTAGAGAATCTGGATGAAATGGGAGAATTCCTAGAAACATATGTCCTTTCAAATCTTATAACCTTCTAAATCATTAAATCACTAATTTAAAAAAATACATAGATGAAAGAAAAAAAAACAGTTTTTCTCAAATAAACCTGAACTTACCACAATGGGTGAATATGCAGTATACACATGAAAAAAAAAAAAAAGAAAGAAGAAATGAATTTATAAAGAGGGAGTATTCAAACTGTCTCTTTTATCCTATGGTTTTTGTCAGTGTTTCCTTTTTATAAATAAAAATTATAAAAAGAAAAAAACTTTATTGGTTTCCTGTTAAAATAAAATTTCAATTACTCAGAAAGAAAGAATTATGCAGGTTGTCTGGGTGGGAAGAACACAAAGCTTTGGTGATAGGAGCAGTGTGACATTACACTCCTATTTCCTATAATCTTATAACCTTCTAAATCATTAAATAACTAATTATTTAATAAAATACAAAGAGGAAAGAAAAAAACACCATTTCTCTGAACTAAAGCTAAATTTACCACAATGTGTGAATATGCATGAAAAAAAGAAAAGAAAAACATGAACTGATAAAGAGGGAGTGTTCAAACTGCCTCTCTTTACCTATGGTGTTTGTGTTTCCTTTTTATAAATAAAAATTATTAAAAGAAAAAATATGTATTTGTTTTTTACTAAAATAAAATTTCAAGTACTCAAAAAAAAAGAATTATGCAGGTTATCTGGGTGGGCAGAGCACAAAACTTTGGTGATGGGTGCAGTGTGAAATTACACTCTTATATCCTATCTATATAACCTTCTAAATCTTATAACCTTCTAAATCATTAAATAACTATTTTTCAAAAAAATACATAGACAAAAGAAAAAACATCATTTCTCTCTGAAATAAAGTTGAAATTTCTGCAATGAGTGAATATGCAGTATTCATACTAATCATTAAATAACTATTTTAACAAAATCATTAAATAACTACTTTTTTAAAGAAAACACATAGATAAATTTAAAAAAAACAACTATTCTCTCTGACATAAAGCTGAACTGAACACAATGGGTGAATATGCAGTATACACATGAAAGAAAAAAAAAAGAAAAAGAAAAGAAAAACATGAATTTATAAAGAGGGAGTGATCAGACTGTCTCTTATCCTATGGCTTTTGTCAGTGTTTCCTTTTTATAAATAAAAATTATAAAAAGAAAAATTTTTATTGCTTTCCTGTTAAAATAAAATTTCAAATATCCATAAAAAAAAATTTATGCAGTTTATCTGGGTTGGGAGAGCACAAAGCTTTGGTGATGGGAGCAGTGTGGCATTACACTAATTTCTATAATCTTTATAATCTTCTAAATCATTAATAATTATTTAAAATATATAGAGATGAAAGAGAAAAACAACATTTCTCTCTGATATAAAGCTAAATTTACCACAGTGGTGAATAGGCAGTATACACATAAAAAAAGAAAGAAAAACATGAACTGATAAAGAGGGAGTGTTCAAACTGCCTCTCTTATCCTATGGTTTTTGTCAGTATTTTCTTTTTATAAATAAAAAATTATAAAAAGGAAAATCTTTATTGGTTTTATGTTTAAATAAAATTTCAAATATTCAAAAAAAAGAATTATGCAGGTTATCTGGTTGGGGAGAACACAAAGCTTTGGTGTTGGGAGCAGTTGCACTCCTATTTACTATAATCATATAACCTTCTAAATCATTAACTAATTCTTTTAAAAAATACATAGATGAGGAAGTGTTACCTTCTGCAACCCACAATGACCCTGGGTCCATGCTCCCAGAGGGATAGAGAATGGGAAAGCTATCAGGGGAGGGGGTGGGATATGGAGAATGGGTGGTGGGAATTGTGTGGAATTGTACCCCTCCTACCCTATGGTTTTGTTAATTAATACTTTCTTAAATAAAAAAAAATACATAGATGAAAGAAAAAAACACAAATTTCTCTCTGAAATAAAGCTAAATTTATCACAATGGGTGAATGTGCAGTATATATATGAAAAAAAGTAAATAAAACCATGAACTGAGAAAGAGGGAGTGTTCAAATTGCCTCTCTTAGCCTATGGCTTTTGTCAGTGTCTCCTTTATGTAAATAAAAAATACCAAAAGGAAAAAATCTTGATAAAACAATGATGCAGGCTATTTGAGTAGGCAGAACACAAAACTTTGGTGATGGGTGCAGTGTGACATTACACTCCTATATCCTATAATCATATCATTCTAAATCATTAAATAACTATTTTCTTTAAAAATATGTAGACAAAAGAAAAAACATCATTTCTCTCTGAAATAAAACTGAACTTACTACAATAGGTGAATATGCAGTACTCATACTTACTTATCATGAAATAACTATTTTTAATAAAATCATTAAGTAACTATTTTTTAGAAAATACATATATGAATGAAAAAAGACCATATGTCTCTGAAATAAAGTTGTACACCACAATGTGTGAATATGCAGTATAAATATGAAAACAGAAAAAGAAAAGAAAAACATAAACTTATAAAAGGCGTGTTAAAACTGCCTCTTTTACCTTATGATTTCTGTCACTCTTTCCTTTTTATAAATAAAAATTATAAAAAGAAAAAAAATATTGCTTTCCTGTTAAAATAAAATTTCAAATATTCAAAAAAAAGAATCATGCAGGTTATATGAGTGGGGAGGACACAAAACTTTGGTGATGGGTGCAGTGTGACATTATACTCCTATATTCTATAATCTTATAACTTTCTAAATCACTAAATAACTATTTTTTAAAACAAATACATATGCAAAAGAAAAAAAAACACCATTTCTCTCTGAAATAAAGCTGAACTTACCACAATGGATGAATATGCAGTATTCATGTAAATTATTAGATAACTATATTTTAACTAAATCATTAAACAACTAATATTTTAGAAAATATACAGGTGAATGAAACAAATACCATATCTCTCTGAAATAAAGTTGAACTTACTACAGTGAGTAAAAAGGCAGTATTCACATAAAAAAAAAGTAAGAAAGATAAGGAAAACATGAACTTATAAAGAGAGATGGTTCAAACTCCCTCTCTTACGCTGTGATTTTTGTCAGTTAAATAAAATAAAAATTACAAAAACAAAAAATCTTTATTGCTTTTCTGTTAAAATAAAATTTCAAATATCAAAAAAAAAGAATTGTGCAGGTTCTCTGGGTGGGGAGAACACCAATCTTTGGTCATGAGTGCAGTGTGGCATTACACTCCTGTATCCTATAATCTTATTACTTGCTAAATCATTAAATAACTATTTTTTAAAAAATTACATAAATGAAAGAAAAAACACAATTTCTCTCTGAAATAAAGTTGAACTTACCACAATAGGTGAATATTTAGTACACACATTTAAAAAAAAAGAAAATCTTGAACTTATAAAGAGGGAGTGTTCAAAGTCTTTTATCCTATGCCGTTTGTCAGTGATTCCTTTTTATAAATAATTATTAAAAAATAACCTTTATTGTTTTCTGTTAAAATAAATTTCAAATATTCAAAAACAAGAATTATGCAGGTAATGGATGGGGAGAATATAAAACTTTGGTGATGGGTGCCATGTGACAGTACAATTTTATATCCTATAATCTTATAACCTTCTAAATCATTAAATAACTATTTAAAAAAAAATACATAGATGAGGGAGTCGGACTGTATCTCAGTGGGTTAAGCGCAGGTGGCTCAAAGCATAAGGTCGGCATAAGGATCCTGGTTCGAGCCCCCGGCTCCCTACCTGCAGGGGAGTCCCTTCACAAGCGGTGAAGCAGGTCTGCAGGTGTCTATCTTTCTCTGCCCCTCTCTTTCTTCCTCTCCTCTCTCCATTTCTCTCTGTCCTATCTAACAATGACAACATCAATAACAATAATAACTACATCAACAATGAAAAACAACAAGGACAACAAAAGAGAAAATAAATAAAAAATACATAGATGAAAGAAAAAAAAACACCATTTATCTCTGAAATAAATCTGAACTTAACCACAATCGGTGAAAAGGCAGTATACACATGAAAAAAAAAAAAAAAAGAAAAACAAGAACTTATAAAGAGGGAGTGTTCAAACTGCCTCTCTTATCCTACGTATTTTGTCAGTGTTTACTTTTTATAAATAAAAATTATAAAAAGAAAAATCTTTATTGGTTTTCTGTAAAAATAAATTTCAAATACTCACAAAAAAGAATTATGCAGGTTATCTGGGTGGGGAGAACCCAAAACTTTGGTGATAGGTGCAGTGTGACATTACACTCTTGTATCCTATTATCTTTCAACCTTCTAAATCATTATATAACTAATTTTTAAAAAAATACATAGATGAAAGAAAAATAACACTACTTTGAAAGAAAGCTGAACTTACCAGAACTGGTGATGACTGCTGTGGCAGGACCCTGCACGCACCTAGGAGGACACAGAAGAACTATGAGGGAACTGGCAGTTCTGAACCTGTCAGTTGCTGGGGACACTGCTCAAGAACCCCTTAGTGAGCTTTCCCTGACTTGACACAAGTTAAGTGGAGGTCCTTGATTGGTTAACAGTGTGAACTCAGGTGCTGGTGGAGAAGGATCCATCCTCTCCTCTTGGTTGGAAAGAGGTTGGGCATAGTCTGTGGCTTTCTTGGAAAAACCAACCTACACCACCATCTAAGTCAAACTTCGATGAGTAAATACTGAAAACTGTGCTACACTTTATAGCAGTTGACCATGACTGTAGCCTTTTATTACAGACTGAATCCAACTACAGACCCATCTGATACTGATAGTCATCTCTTACAGAAACCACCATATTATCTTACACACACCCAGAGCAGAAAGAGTATAACAAAGATATTTTGACTGCAGTGATAGGTATCCACCTTGTTTGGAGGGCCTCCCATGAACCTTTCTAAAACCTTTCTAACCATTCTTGATTCAGTATCAGTTTATGACATTAGTAACTGAATCAAGTATGAATTAGCCAGGCTAAAAATACACAAAGGTAAAATGTCACCACACTTCTACTTAATTAACAGTCCTGATGTGATATGAGGGAGTGGGCCACATGAGTTATAATTTTTTTCTTAAAGTAGGAAACTGTTAAGGAAATGAGCTTGAGAGATGGAACCAAAGTACAGTGGAAAAACCACAACCTCAAGTCCCATGTGCGAACTGTGTGATCACCCGGAGCAGCTGAGTTAACAGTGGCTGGAAAGTACTTTGAAGAAAAGCTAACTGGCACCTTAGTAGCAACAGTGTTCAGAGAATCTGATGAACATACCTTTAGAGCAACAAATGTTTCCCATTGTCTGACACGATCAATCCTCTGCTCAGGTACCACCTCTCTCACCTGTCCACAGTCCAAGCTCAGGATGACAGTTGGGATAGAAGGCTCGATGACATCATCACATTCCAGCCCTCCTGGAACTCCCAGAAGGCCTTCTCCACATCTCCTCCCAAGCCATCCCCCCACCTCTATCCTGACACTGTTTCCCTGCTCAGTGTGAAATCTTGTCTTAAACATTATTACTTTTTCTGACATATTACTTATTATTTATTTTTTGAAAACAGGGCTTGATGCTGGTATGCTCGGTAAAGTGCACATATTGTCATTTGCAAGGATACAAGGTCAAGTCTCCAGTCCACATGTGAAGTAGAGGAGACTCACAAGTGGTAAAGTGCTGCAAGTGACTCTCTTTTCCTGGGGCATGGCCGTAGACTGAAAGATCATGCTCAGAAACAATCGAGTAACCAACCAAAACTCAACCATAATATTACAACATTGCAATCACAAGGTTTGAAGAAAATCATAAAGCTAAAGGAGTGTGTACTTCCTGAAAATGGGGAGTACAGATACAGTCTGAACCAGGCTGAAAGCTAATAATACTGTCAGCTCCACCCCAGTCAGCCATCAGAGACACTGCTGAGTTGCACAGTGAAGACTCTTAAGTCAGGCTCTGCAAAGCCCACTGTCTGACCTCCCCTCAAGGCACTGACAGCCTCAGCTACATCAGGTGCAGCTCCACAATCACACTCACATGGCAGGATGCTCAGGCCAAGGTCTCCTCCCATTGCTGCCCCTGCTCCAGAGACATTGGCAAGGCAAGGGGCACACCCCACCCCGGCAGAACTTTCCTCTCCTTCAGGCTGCCACTGCCTATTCCAGGTGTCTCTCTTTTTCCCCAACTATATCTACCCCCACCATGTCTCTTTTCTCTATTAAATAAAAAAGAAAATGAAAAAAATGGCTACAGGAGTAGTCGGTTCACCATACAGGCACCAAGTCACTGATAACACTGTTGAGGAAGAAGGAGGAGGAGAGAAGGAGAAGCAAAAGGAGAAGACTGAGAAATAAAAATTTGGAGAACGGGCTGGGTGGTGGCGCACCTGGATGAGCAAACATATTACAATATGCAAGGACCCCGGTTCGAGCCCCCGGTCTCCACCTACAGGGGGAAAGCTCTGTTAGTAGTGAAGCAGTACTGCAGCTGTCTCTCTGTCCCTCTCCTTCTTCTATCCTCCCTCTGGATTTCTGGCTATCTCTATCCAATAAATAAAGATTTAAAAAATTGGAGAACAATGGTACATATGGAAATGACCTGCCCACAAAGTCTATGACCATACTTTCTTTTCTTTTTTTAAGTTATTTTTTATTTAATAAAGAATAAATTAACAAATCCACAGGTTAGGAGGGGTACAACTCCACACAATTCCCACCACCCAATCTCCATATCCCACCCCCTCCCCTGTTAGCTTTCCCATTCTCTATCCCTCTGGGAGCATGGACCCAGGGAATGACCATATTTCCATGTGTAAAGAATGAATGAAAGGAAACTTTTTAGATAAAATAGAGTTCCTTTATGTGTCTATAATATCCCTGCCATTTCTACTATCCTGAATCATCAGACATTTGTAGGCCAATTTAAAATTCATTCCAGGTGACATGGAAGGCAGCACTCATACAAATTTGGCTGCCAAGGCACCTAGTGTAGTTTATCCCAACAGATCACACATTTTTCCATGATGAGCACCTGAGTACAAAAATAGGCACACAGTCCAGTGGAACAGAATTGAAGGCCCAGAAATAAACCCCCATACTTATGGAACTTGAATCTTTAATAAGGGGGCCAAAAGTATAAAATGGAGAAAGAAAGTCCTCTTCAATAAATGGTGCTGGGAAAACTGGGCTGAAACATGCAGAAGAATGAAACAGAGACACTTTATCTCACAAAAAAAAAAAAAAAAAAAAAAAAAAAAAAAAACTCCAGATGGATCAAGGACATGGATGTTAGACCAGAAACTATCAAATACTTAGAGGAAAACATTGGTGGAACACTTCCCCACCTAAACCTCAAGGACACCTTTGATGAAACAAACCAAATTGCAAGGAAGACTAAAGCAGAAACAAACTAATGGGACTATATCAAATTGAAAAGCTTCTGCACAGCCAAAGAAACTATCACACAAAGAGATACCTCACAGAATGGGAAAAAATCTTCACATGCCATACATCAAGAGACTAAAAATCAAAATATACAAAGAGGTCAGCAAATGTAGCAACAAAAAGCAAATGACCCCATCCAAAATTGGGCAGAAGATATGAACAGAACATTCACTACAGAAGAGATTCAAAAGGCTAACAAACACAAGAAAAATTGTTCCAGGTCAGTGACTGTCAGAGAAATGCAAATAAAGACAACAATGAGATATCCCCTTCTCATATTAGGGAGCTACTCTCTACCCTGATCCAGCTTTCTGGTCCTTTTCCCAGCCATGACATCATCTCCCCAGACAATAACTTGGATCCACTGGTGTATCAGATTTCAGGCTCAGGGGCAAAACGAAATAGGAAAAAAAAAAAACTATCAACCAACAAACAAAAAAACTAGCATTACTGGGAGTCAGGCTATAGTGCAGTGGGCTAAGCGCAGGTGGCACAAAGCACAAAAATTGGCATAAGGATCCCGGTTCGAACCCCGCCTCCCCACCTGCATGGGAGTCGCTTCACAGGCAGTGAAGCAGGTCTGCAGGTGTCTATCTTTCTCTCCTCCTCTCTGCCTTCCCCTCCCTCTCTCCATTTCTATCTATCCTATCCAACAAAGACAACAACAATAATAGCTACAACAATAAAAAAAACAACAAGGGCAACAAAAGGGAATAAATAAAATAAATATTAAAAAAATTTTAAAAAACCTAGCATAACCACAGGCCCTTTAAAATTTAACTAAAATATGCCTACTAGCGATCTAAAAAAATGGAGGACCAGATACAACTCTTCATCTGCATTATTCTAGCCCTTAGGTCCATGATTGGACAACAATTTGTTTGGCTTTGTATGTTAACTCTCTATTCAGCCACCATGTTCCAGATGTTAGCATGCCAATCAGACTTCCCTGAACAGACAACCCCACCAATATGAACTGGAGCTCCACTTGCCCAGAGACATTCACCACTAGAGAATGAAAGAGACAGACTGGGCGTATGGATCCAACTGTCATGCCCATGTTCAATGGAGAAGCAATTACAGAAGCCAGACCTTCATGCTTCTGCATCCCACGATGATCTTGAGTCCATACTCCCAGAGGGTTAAAGAATAGGAAAACTATCAGAGGAGGGGATAGGATACACAGTTCCGGTGGTGCGAATTGTAGAAAGCTGCACCCCTCTTATCCTATGGTTTTGTCAATGTTTCCTTTTTACAAATAAAAAGCATTTTTTAAAGAAAAATAATAACAGAAAGGAAAACTCAAAGCAGGATTTGACTAAATTTGGAATAGGGCAGCAAAACAAAAACCCTGGGTTGAGGGTGAGGGTGGATGTTTGGCTTCATGGGGACACAGTCTTTTGGTGGTGGGCATGGCATTTATGTACACTCCCAATAATTTATAGTCATATAAATCACTATTTAAGTAATATGGGGGGAAACCTGATTGAATGTCTCAAACTTTTTAAAGCACAGACTGAGTATTTTTAATACATAGGCTGAGTCTTTGATATGTTGACTCTCTTAAAAGCTTAGACCAGTGAGAACAGAAGCAACCAGTGGCATGGTTATACAAAAATAATGTCAAACGACATAAATTATGCTATGTTGTGTATGGTACATTATATACTAACAAAGGGATT
The DNA here is from genome assembly GCF_950295315.1 of Erinaceus europaeus. Classification (NCBI taxonomy): domain Eukaryota; kingdom Metazoa; phylum Chordata; class Mammalia; order Eulipotyphla; family Erinaceidae; genus Erinaceus; species Erinaceus europaeus. The sequence continues at coordinate 33,702 of NW_026647443.1, read as the reverse complement.
TTTTCAAAGTTAACTCAATTGCTAAGCATTGTGATTATAGCAGTAACTATGTATTGTCTTCTTAAACCCTAAGACAGCAGGAACCTCCCATTTCCTCTACAGAGCATATATTTCCCCAGTCCTGGAACCTCTAGGGTGGAGTTCACTTTCCTGCATGCTTCTATCAACTAAGACCAAATGATATTGAATCTGTGGATCCCAACCTAATCAATGCAACAAGTACCACCTTAGCATGCTTCACTTCAGACTGTTTCCAGAGACATCAGGTATGGAATGCCAACCCTTCAGCTTCATTGCTCTGGTGAGACCTTTCCTTTCATAGAATTCTCTAATTCCATTCCAGGTGGTTCACTTCCTTTCAAAGTCCCAAAACCTAAAAATAGACCAGGTCCTGTGAGACAGAGCATATGTTCACATGTATCCATAAATTAGGACAAAATATATCCCTGAAAGCAAAAATACACAATAGTCTGCCATGAGTCAGTATAAAGTTCCTAAAGAAATAGTGTCTACTTAGACTTAGATACCCTCCTCACCTACCTCCTATTACAGTTCTCTCACTTACTCACTCCAAAGCTCAAGGCAAGGACTGCAAAAGCTGAAGAAGGGAAAGAGACTGGCATACTTTAACGATGACTCTTTAGTCACTATCAGGCCATTCCATTGGCTGGGGCCCTAATTGGGGAGTCCTGAGATTCCCAAACAGACATTATAGGGCTAGACCTCATATAAATCCCTCTCTCCATTTACTGATCATCTCTATCAAAATAACAAAATAGACCCCTTTGTGTGACTCCATAGGACCTTGCCCTCAACTTGAATCAACAATGGTAGAGAATGCTCCATCCTCTGAAGGGAGGCTGGACAACATACTCTATGCTACACATGAGGAAGATGCATTGATATTGGAGCAGCTTGGATTGTTTCTATTGATGACCACAGAATGTGAGCTCAGATGTACAGGGATGCAGAGGTCACATAGGCTGAATATGGGCCCCAGATCACATCAAATAAATGGGGTTTATAGTCAACAATATGCCCCTTTCCCATATTTGGGAGGTGCTTTCTTCCCTGATCCAGCTTTCTGATCCTTTTTGCAGTCAAGTCATCATCTCCCCAGACAATAACTTAGATACACCTGCATATCAGATTACAGGCAGTGGGGGAGAGAAAGAAAAAAAAAACTAGTATAGCCACAGGTTCTTTAGAATATAACCAAAATTGCCTACTAGCTATCCAAAAAAATGGAGACCCCCTCCCCCAACTCTTCATCTGCACTCTTTTAGAGTTTAAGTTCATGATGAGTCAACAATTTGTTTGGCTTTATATGTTAACTCTCTTTTCAGACACCAGGCTCCAGATGCTAGCTGGATAACAACCAGACTTCCCTGGACAGACAACCCCACCAGTGTGTCCTAGTGCCCCAATTCCCCAGAACCCCAACCCACTAGGGAAACAAAGAGGAAGGCTGCGAGTTTGGATTGACCTGTCAACACCCATGTTCAGTGGGAAGCAATTACAGAAGCCACACCTTCAAGCTTCTGCATCCCACAATGACCTTAGGTCCATACTCACAGAGGGTTAAAGAATAGGAAAGCTATCAAGGGAGAAGTTGGGATATGGGTTCTGGTGGTCAGAATTGTGTGGAGTTCTACCCCTGTTATCCTATGGTTTTGTCAGTGTTTCCTTTTTATAAATAAAATAAATAAATCATAAAATATTAAAAAGAAAACTCCCAGATTTATTGAAAATATATAATAAACTTGGCAGGCTACAAAAATCAATGGCATTCCTCTATGAAAACACAAATCCAGAAGATGGAAAGATACAAAAATCAATCCACGTCACCATAGCAGCAAAAACAATCAAATATTTGGGAATAAAGTTAGCAAAGGAGTGAAGGACTTATCCACTGAAAACTATAAATCATGCTTCAAGGAAATGGAAAAATATCCCTTGCTCATGGTCTGACAAGATTAACATCATCAAAATGATTATCCTCCCCAAAGCCATGTACAGATATAATGACATCCCCATCATGGTACCAGCAAACTTCTTTAAAAGAATAGAACAAATTATACAAAAAATTATTTGGAACCAAAAAGTCTCCAAGACTTCCCAAGCAGCCTTAAGACAAAAGAATAAGACTGGAAGCATTACACTACCTAACCTCAAGCTATAACACTGAACTAATTGTAACCAAAACCCTCTGGTGCTGGAAACAAATCAGACACACAGACCAGTGGAATAAAATTGAAGACCCAGACCCAGAAATAAGGCTCCACATCTGTAGCCAACAAGTATTTTCCAAGTAGACTCAAACCATTAAATGGCAAAAGGAGAATCTCTTCAACAAATAGCACTGGGAAAGTTGAATTGAAACATGAAGTTGTACCATGCTCCAAAGTCAACTGCAACTGGATCAAGGACATGGATATTGGGCTAGAAATACATGGGAAAAAACATTAGCAGGACACTTCACAACTTATGCTTCATAAAAGCTTCCAAGGATTCAAATCCAACAGCAAAGAAAACAAAAGAAAAAAATAATCCAATGGAACTACATCAAACTGAAGAGCTCTGCAAAGCAAAGGGTACCACCACCCTAACAGAAGGGCATCCAATGGCATGGAAGAAGATCTTTACACAATGCACAAAATAAATAAATGAATAACCCACTTAGAGAATGGGACCAGGACATGAGCAGAAATTTCACTGAGGAAGAGATCCAGAGGGCCAACAGATATAATGAGAAGGTGCCCAAAGTCACTGTTCATTATAAAAATACAGGTAAAGACAATGAGTTACCACTTTATACACACGTGAGAATGACATTCATCAGAAAGGACAGAAATCACAAATGTTGGAAAGGATGTGGAGAAAAAGGAACATGATCCAAACACTGTAGAAAGCAATCTGAAGTCTTATCAGCACACTAGAAATGTACCAATTCCTCTCCTGAGTATTTGCCCAATGGAAACAGATTTACCTATCTGAATACTTATGTTCATAGCAGCACAATTTGTTAAGTATCAGGACCTGCAAGCAACCCATATGTCCAACATCAGATGAGTGGCTAAAAAAAATTTTGCATACACAGTTTAATTCTTTTTTTTCATTTTATTTAAGAAAGGATTAATTAACAAAACCATAGGGTAGGAGGGGTACAACTCCACACAATAACTACCACCCAATCTCCATATCCCACCCCCTCCGCTGACAGCTTTCCCATTCTCTATCCCTCTGGGAGCATGGACCCAGGGTCATTGTGGGTTGCAGAAGGTAGAAGGTCTGGCTTCTGTAATTGCTTCCCTGCTAAACATGGGTGTTGACTGGTCAGTCCATACTCCCAGTCTGCCTCTTTCTTTCCCTAGTAGGGTGTGTCTCTGGGGAAGCTGAGCTCCAGGATACATTGTTAGGGTCTTCAATCCCGGGAAGCCTGGCCAGCATCCTGATGGCATCTGGAACCTGGTGACTGAAAAGAGAGTTAACATACGAAGCCAAACAAATTGTTGAGCAATCATGGACCCAAAGCTTGGAATAGTGGAGAGGAAGTATTAGGGAGGTACTCACTGCAAACTCTAGTGTACCTCTGCTTTCAGGTATATATTTTGCAGTAGTTTATGGGTACGTATGAACATATGCTCTCTCTCACAGAAACAGGTGTATATCTAGGTTTTGGTCAAAGTGTAATTCTAATCAGCTATTAAAAATGATGAATTAATATCTTTTTGCATCCTCCTGGATGAAACATGAGGACATCACGTTGAGTGAGATAAGCCAAAAAGAGAAGGACTAATATCAAATGATCTTACTTACTAGTAGGACTTGGCACAAAGTGAAACATGAACTGGACATGGTGTGCTGCAACAAAGCAGAGGACCCTATGAGGGAAGGAGAGGGAGAATAAGGAGAAAACTTTGGGGGGCTAGTACCTGGCTATCCTCCACAGGTCCTCTAAGGTCAGGGACATTCAAGTAGAACAGCAGATCATGCCATTGATTCCATGGCCAGGCATTCTCCAAAGAGCCGGGCTTTTGTGTCTTTTTTAGTTTACGATACTTTTCTGACCAGCAGGGGTATTACTGAGGTTCAGTAGCAGTATTCCCAGCAACCATTCCCCCTCCTTTTCTTTTCTTTGGCTAGAAACAGAGATGAAGAGGGAGGAAGAGAGGGGAGAGAGAAGAGACTTCTGCAGCACTGACTTTGCTCATGAAGTTTCCCCTCCTGTGGGTGAAGACCAGAGATTGCAACCAAGGTGCCTGTGCTTGGTGATGTGTGGACTCTACCAAGTGGGCCACCACCTGCACTGCCCTAATTCCTCTTTCTGATAAAGAGTGAAACAGAGAGGCAGAGAGAGAAAGGAGGAGGGAGGAAAGAAAGAAAGAAAGGAAGGAAGGAAGGAAGGAAGGAAGAAAGAAAAAGAAAGGAAGGAAATGAGCATAGCACCAAAGCTTCCTCCATTATGGTTGGGACCAGGCACGAATCTGAGTTGAGCACGTGGCAAAGCAGCACACTATATAGATGACCAGTGCTGCCAAACCCTAACAAGAGAATTTAAAGCTGAGGGCCACTGAGCCATCTCAGACTGTTAGAGCACCAGCTCACAGGTCTGAGGCCCCAGAGATCACTAGTTCAATCCCTAGTACTACCTTATGCCAGTGCTGAGCAGTGCTCTGGTATCTCTCTTCCTGTCTCATGATAAATAACTATGTTTTTCACTTTAAAAGAGAGAGTTTACAACTGCAAAGTGCCTTGAGCCTTTTGAGAGTCTGACAGTTCCTATGTCACCAGCATCTCTTGCAGTCAGAAGTGAAAGCTGTGTGGGGACCAGGGATGGGGAATGTGGTGCTATGCACAGAGCAGTGGGAAGCATGTGCAGTGATGGTGGACCTCACTAGAGGAGGACCTCCAGTCAGGAGACATACTTCCGGGGTGCTTGCTCTGTCCCATTTGGTTCCAAGAGCCATGAATAGGCTCTTTCTAGAAGCTTCCTCAATAAACAGGACTCCTGGCTGTGAAATACCATGACCCAGAGGCTGAGAGAACAGTGGAGGGAGGGTTCACTGCCTCTTTCTCACCACTTGCCTTCTACATCACAAGCCTGCAAAAGCAGCATTTGGGCAGTGGTGTCACACAAGTCACCAAGTACAATGACCTGGGTTTCTGGTCCTGGTCCCAAACTACAAGGGGAAAACTTTGAGAGCAATAAGCAGTACTAGAAGTATCTCTCTCTCTCTCTCTCTCTCTCTCTCTCTCTATATATATATATATATATATATATATATATATATATATATATATATATATCTCATCCCCCCCCAAAATTCTCTGTTTGTATAAAAGCAACAGCAAACATACAAAAACAGCATGGGTCTCCCTAATTTCACAAGGGAAACCAACACACACAGACCCAGGGTATTGCCTAAAGACCCTCAACATGTGTTCCTGTCCTTGAAAGTCCCTGCAAAACTAGATCATCTAGTGGAATCCATGAGACACCCACACATGTTGTCAACTGAAAGCACTCCCAACTCCCACTGCAGCCCAGTGACTTCTGCAGGGGAGCCTGCCTTGGAGATACAAAAAAATCTTTCCAGCCTGAAGCTTTGAGGCACCAGGACCAAGCCCCAGCACCACCAAAAGCCAGAGCTGAGCAGGGCCCCAGTTAAAAAGATGAAAGAAAGAGAAAGAGGGAGAGATAACGGGAGGCAGGCTATGGAGAAGGGCAGGTTTTCAGAAGCAGCCCTGGATTACTCTGTGTAGTGAGGGCAGAGGCATGGTAGCACATGGCAAGGAGTGAAGGCTGCCTGGGCAACAGCAGGGGGAGCATCACCTCTTCTGTGAACTCTGTAAGGGATCAGTCCCCTCAGTTCAGCCTCAGGCAGCCAGAAGAGAAGAGACAAAAATAGGCCACACCAGATGGCATGAAAGTCAACTCTGGCTCCATGGCACTCTGTCAATCTCTCTCTCTCTCTCCCTCTCTCTCTCTCTCTCTCTCTCTCTCTCTCTCTCTGACATAAACACACATATATAGACACACATTTACACCCTCACACACATATAGACAAGACACATATATACAGGCACAGATATACACACATGTGCACACACCAACACACAAGAACTAACACACAAACACATGTAGATATACACATATATATGCATATTCATATACATATTCAAATATACATATATATGTGTGTACACAAAACATTTAAGTACACACAAACACACATGCAGACACAAATACACTCAAACATATATACACCTATACTATGTACACATAAATACACATGAAAATACATACCCACATGCTTATTTAAGACCATACACACCTACTATATTCATACAACATCCACACATATACTGACACACAGGCATACACACAGAGATTTGGCCCATACCTAGGCCTCCTGGCATATGATGGAGCTCTTTCCCTTCCAGACTGAACTTACCCCCATCCCTGCCATGGGCCACCCAGGTAAGATTGACCTCTCTCATTGCAAAGGGATGTGGAGGCAGCACTAAACAGGGTTGGTGAATCTCTATCAGATCTGGCTAAAGACAGGAGCTGAGTGAGGCTGGGCTGAGATCCCTAGATAGCAGCTCCCAGCTACTTTCTGACCCTCCCACCCCTGCACTCAGAGTCTCCATTGGTAAACCCTAAAGGGAAAGGGGGGAGTAAAGGGGCCAGGCAGTAATGCCCCTGGCAGACTGCATCCATTTCCATGCACAAAGACCTGGGTTCAAGCCCTCAGTCCTCACCTGCAGAGTTAGGTGCTTCATAAGTAGTGGATCAGTGCTATAGATGTCTCTCCCTCCTCTACCTGCCCCCCACCGGCTCTCAAAAAAAAAAAAGGTGACAAATTGGGGCTATGAACCATTCAGCAACCAGTCCAAAAATAAGCTACCCACCCCCCAAGAGGTGAAGCAAGTCCACCTAGGGTAAACAGCCTAGAACCTTCCTGGAAATAGCTGTCTCATGAGTATGCATGAAAAATATCTCAGGCTTCCAGACGTAGTCTCTTTCTCTCTTTGAAATGTCATCCCTGAACAGGGAAGCTCCAAAGATGACTCAACACCCCCACCTCTACCCCCACCCTTCCCAGAAAGAAAAGAAGAGAGACACGCAAAAGAAAGCAAACATTGGTGCCAGGTGGTGGTGCATTAGGTTGAGTGCACATATTACAGTGCACAAGGACCCAGGTTCAAGCCCCTGGTCCCCACCTACAGTGTGAAAGCTTTGTGAGAGGTGCAGCAGGTCTGCAAGTCTCTCTCTCTCTCTCTCTCTCTCTCTCTCTCTCTATCTCTATCTCTCTCTTCTTCCTTTCAATTTCTGGCTGTCTCTGTCCAATAAATATACAAAGATAATAAAAATTTTTTAAAAAGTAATCTCTGGAAGATTGTAGCTTTTAGGGTGGGTCTCATTCATTCATTCACTCACTCATCCACTTACTTTTTCCCAGAGCAATCCATTTCCCAACTCTTTTTGAAATTGTTATTTATAAAAAAGAAACACTGACAAAAAACATTTGATGAGAAGAGTACAATTACACACAATTCCCAATACCAGATATCCATATCTCATCCCTTCCCTTGATAGCTTTCCTATTCTTTATCCCTCTGGAGTATGCACCCAGGAGCATTATGGGATGCAGAAGGTGGAAGGTCTGGCTTCTGTAATTGCTTCCCCGCTGAACATGGGTGTTGACAGGGTGATCCATACTCCTATCCTGTCTTTCTCTTTCGGTAGTGGGGCGGGGCTATGGCGAGGTGGGTCTATAGAACACATTGGTAGGGACATCTGCCCAGGGAATTCAGGGCGGCATCAGGATCACCTCCCAACTCTTAATGCATCCCTTCTTACCTCCCCCAGACTCCTTCCCCTTTTCAACACCTACAATACGGCAGCAAATACACACTCACCCTGTGGAGAGAACTTGTTACTTTCAGAAAGCCTGGGAAAGCTGAAAAGACAGCTTAGTGGTTCTGCAAAATGCCTCTCCTTCCAGGGGCTCCAAGGTCCCAAGTTTGACTGCAGGCACCACTAGAAGCCAGAGCTGAGCATTCCTGTGGAAAAATAAGTGAATGAGTGGATTAATGTATGAATGAATTAAAATTAAATTAAAGACCCAGAGATACAAAAAAATGAAGCCGTTCACATCAGATTTTTCTCCCAGCACCCATACACTGAGGTTTTGATTAAGTAACAGCTTAGACTTGTTGGAAAAGTGGGTTTCCCAGACATGTAAACTTCCCCCCTCCAACACATTCAGGGGATCCCTCCTTTCTGGTCTTAATACTGAGGACCAGGCTTCCCTGAGACTGACCCATCAGTGTTGTTAAAATTCCGGATGGCTCCAGCTGACCGGGCTAGCTTCACTGGCAGGTAACAGAGACGCCCAGACAACGGCTGGGCAGGGAAGCTGTATTTCTTTATTCAGGAACAACGATTCACAAACTAAGACAAACTAATCACCAAACAGAACTCTGCTGTCTCACAAGCACTCTCTCTCTTACTCTGGAACTCAGGAACCCTCTCCCTTACTCTTGAACTCAGGAACTCAGGAACTCTCGGACTCAGGAACCCCCTCTCCCTTACTCTCGAACAAAAGGTTAAAAGACGTTGTTGATATGTAAAAGTCTCAAATTCCTTCTCTATTAGAAACGTTGGATCTTGCAGTAGATATGCTAATAACAAGTTTTGTTTCATAATAAGTAAGTTGCAGCTAGCTGCCTGTGGGACTCTAGGCCATTCCCTGCCCCCATGCAAATGCCCGTCGAAGAAAGTAAGCCCCCCAGAGGCAAGAAATGTTTTTTTTAAGCTGATAAAGTTTAGTTTGTGCCAGTTTCTTTTTTAAAAAATGCCGGTACGATATAGGTTTCTGTTCACCACTGCGAAGCCAACCCAGCCCGGCAAGAGCCTACGAAATTTTAACAACAAATGGTGCCCACGTGGACCTGACCTGCGCATCTCTCAGATAAGTAAAGGCAATTTGGCTACCTATGCACTATGGCCTTCTCTTCTGCTTGTGAAGAGATCTCCAAAGGCCTCTGCTCTTTCTTCATGAGACTGTTTTGCTGTTTCTGGAACATTTATGTCTGGACCACTCTGTGGTTTCCACTCGCTCGGGCGAACTCAGAACAGCCAGCGGGAAGAGCCAGCGGGAGGGAGGCAAGGCGCGGAGCTGCTGTTTCCACCTGGTTAAACAGCCAGCCAGCCGGCTGCGCCCAGACAACCCCGCGCACCGTGTCCGCAGCCCCGCAGCCCCGCAGCCCCACAGTCCGCAGGAGGCCAAAGCCAGCACACAAGAGCCCCTGGAGCCCGAGGCCAACACGCAAGAGCCCGAGGCCAACACGCAAGAGCCCGAGGCCAGCCCACAGGAGCCCGCTCTCCACTGCGTGGCGCAGGGCACTGGAAGCATGATCCCTCCATGCTGCTCGGCCACTGCGAGCAGGGCAGCAGACATGGCAGGGCCATGGGGCAGGGCCGCGGCAACCCATCATGGCTGCCACCCCTGGGCACCTAGGCCCACGCCTTCTGCAAAGCTGGCCTGCCTGCCCTCTTTCTATGAATTCTGGAACCATCCGGGGCCTCCCGGACCCCCGGGCTCCCTGCCGAAACTGGGCACACGAGATCTCCAGCCGCCGGTCCGGTCTGAAGGCAGACAAGCTGGAGTATGCAGAGATTTGTGCAGAGATCGCAACCTACAATTCCTAGAAGTGGAGCTGCTCAGGAAGCCACCTCCGGATGGTGAACCCCCCCCCCAACAACTAAGACAGTACAGACTTAAATTCGTGTTTAAAATGACATGTCTTCGTAACAAAGGTTTCTCTCCTTGTGTATTAATGACCATGTTTATGTGTATGTTTAAAGTTTGGTAAACAGTAGCTTTAAGGCTAAATTCTTACTAGTCAAAGTTAAATGAAAAAGGTTTTCAATGTAATTCTCATAAAGATAAAATTAACTTACATTTAAAGTCTAAGGTAAAAATTAGTTAACAATCAATATATTTTAACTAAGTTAGTCTAAACAAAAGGTTAAATAGACTTGTTGATATGTAAAACTCTCCATTACCTTCTCTATTAGAAATGGTAGATCGCACAATGGCTATGCTAATTATTCTCATGCCTGAGGTTTCCTCTCAGTCCCACACCTAGGGTGTGTCTCCATCTTGAATGGGTGTAACAAAAGGTTAAAGAGTAAGGGAGAGAGTTCCTGAGTTCGAGAGTTTCAGGGTTACAGAGTAAGAGAGAATTCCAGTGTGCCAGAGTTTCAGAGGGTTCCCCAGTATGAGAGTTCCAGAGTCCCAGAGTTGGAGAGTTCCCAAGTTACAGAGTAAGAAAGAGTGCTTGTGCCGCCGCATAGAGACAGCAGAGTTCTGTTTGGTGATTAGTTTGTCTTAGTTTATGAATCGTTGTTCCTGAATAAAGAAATACAGCTTCCCTGCCCAGCCGTTGTCTCCGCATCTCTGTTACCCGCCAGTGAAGCTAGACCGGCCGGCAAGAGCCTACGAATTTTAACAACACATCAGCAGGGCAGAGGCCTCCTGAAGCTTCTGCACCTCCTTTCTCCCTTTAGATTTCTGGATGGGTGTGGTCTGCACTGCTCAGGGCAGTCTCAGGGAAGACATACACACAAACACACACACAAACATACACACACATGAATATTGCAACCCTACATGTAGAATTCCCCTCAGGACACCTACACACAGCACCCCAGACCCTGATGGAGATTGTGGCCCCAAGCCTCCTCCCTTCCAGTCTGCTGACATCACAAAGGTATCAGATGGTGACCTGGCTGTCCTGAGTCTCCCTGGCGACTCTGGGCTGACAGAAGCAGGCAGGAACCAGCCCTAGGGAGTAGGCCAACCTCCAGTGGCCTGAAGTTTCATCCTCTTCCTCCCCCTGGCTCACCAATGAAAATCTCCAAAAGAAGCTAGGGTACAGGCTTCCTACTGGTGCCTCCAGTCCTGGTTGGCTGAGGGCAGAAGGAGCCAAGAGCAGCTACCACAAGTGATGTCCCGCCTTCAGGCCCTGGGCCCTGTTGGCTGCTCCTGACCTTTGGAATAGGCTTTGTCTCAGGGTCTGGGTGCCCCACTTCCTGCAAATGCCAGAAACAGGAGGCCATTTGCTTGTGGGCTGGACTAAGTGAGTACCCCCGTAACCTGTCCCTGAGCACCCACAGGCTGACCCTGGCCCACAACTCACTGATATTTCTGCCAGCGCTGGACCTGGGGCTTCTCAGTGACCTGGTCTCCCTGGAATGCTCACAGAATGGGTCCGTGAGGTGCTGGACTACACCTCTGTAGGGGTCTCCTGCCTGCTGTACCTGGACCTCAGCAATGTACTAGCAGCCATGGCACAAGGGGCCTTCTCCCCACTGGCTGTCATGCTGCAACTCAATCTATCACACAACCCACAGCTGAGGGCAGTGCCCTTCTGGGCCTTCACCAATGCCAGTGCCCTATGACTGCTTGACCTGCGCCACAGGGGCTTACACAGCCTCGACCAAGCTGCTCTTAGTGGCCTCCCAGCCCTGCACAGCCTCTACCATAGCGGGAACCCATGGAGGTGCAACTCCTCCCTTCTGGACTTTACCATCTACCTGTTGCGGGTACACCTCTGTCTCCCCGGTGAAGGCTGGAGGGTGGGCTGCCCCCTGAGAAGGGGATCATTGGGGTCCTGCAGCAGGTCTGTGGCTGGGGGAAAGCAGGAAATCTCAATGAGGTTTAAGAATAGCAATCCCCAGAGCTAAGCTCCAACCTGAACTTAGCTCTCACTCGTTGGTTGTCCTTGGATAAGATGCCATGTCCTGAAACTCAGTATCCCTATCAGTAAATTGAAGATGACAGTGGTGTCACTTATCTCTGGATCTGTCACATCAGTGAAACTGACAAGTGTGGGAGTAGTGACAGTACTGCAGAGTACCTAGTTGTGGGGAATACCAGAACACCATGGAGCAACATATTATGGTCACAGGACCTGAAGCTGGGTAGGGAAAGGGGATGTGAAGCAGGAAATTGAAAGGGCCTGGAGCCCAGAAGGGAGGGGGGCATGCAGCAGAGACTCAGCAGTGCCTAGAGCTGGGCAGAGAGAGAAGACATGGAGTAGGGACTCAGCAGGGCCTAGAGCTGGGCAGGAATCAGGGACATGGAGCAGGGCCTGGAGGCAGGTGGGGAAGGATGCATGGAGCAGTGCTTGGAATTGGGTAGGAAGGGAGGATAAGGAATAAGAATTCAGAAAAGCCTAGAGCTCTGGAGGAAGAGGGGACAAGGAACAGGGACTCAGCAGGACCTGGAGCTGGGCAGGGAGGGGAAACAAAGAGAGCAGATCCTGGAGCTGAGAAAAGAGGGGGGACATGGAGCAGAGACTCACCCAGAGCCTAGAGCTGTGCAGGGAAAGGGGAAATGGAGCCGGGCCTGGAGTCAGGCAGGAGGGAGGGGGCATGGAGCAGTGCCTGGAATTGGGCATGAAGGGAAGACAAGGAACAAGGACTCAGCAAGGCCTGGAGCTCTGGAAGGAAAAGGAACATGGAGCATGGACTCAACAAGACCTGGAGCTGAGAAGAGAGGCTCTGATCTGTCTTTCTCTCATTAAAATTAATTAAAATAAAAAGGGTAACTGACACAGTGGCCTGGGAAATGGTAGTGACTCGTTCCAGGAAGCCTTTTTTTTTTTTTTTTTTTTTTTGCAAACTTTGTGGTCTGGGTGTGGAAATAAACAAAGAGGTGGTTTAGATTTCTTTTGGCTTATCTGCAGAATGGAGTTAAACATTAAAGACCTGGGAGGAGGGGTTAAGAGCAGCAGCAGATCTGTTCCTCTCCTCTCCTTCCCTCTCTTTTCCTCCCTTTCCCTCCTCTCCCCTCCCCTCTCCTCTCCTCTTCCTGATCAACTAGGAATACCACCTAGTATTCCTAGGAGACCACCTGGGACCCAAAAAAGACAGGCACCCTGCATCTGGCAGCCCTCATGGCTGCCTGAGGGTCCTGCTGAATCTGGGCACAATGCTATCATAACTGGATGGGGGAGAAGGGTTCACCAGGACCAGGGCCTCAGAGCACCTCAAACCAACAGCCACCATCTTGCAGTCACCAAATATGCAACCCCCAAACCCAAGCCCCCAAACCCACAACCCCCAAACCAACAGCCCTCCAAACCCACAGGCCTCCAAACCACAACACTCAACCCACATCCCTCCACCAACAGAGCCCCAAACCACAACCCACAAACCAACAGCTACCCAAACACACAGGCCACAAACACATAGCCCCCCAAATCCACGGCCCCCAACACACAGCCCCCAACCCACAACCCCCGCCCCCAACCCACAGCCCACCAACAGCTCCCCAGCCCACAACACCCAAAACCACAGCCCCCTAACCCACAGGCCCCAAACCACAGCCCCCAAAACCACAGACCCCAAACCCACAGCCCCCAAACGACTGCCCCCCAACCCACAATCCCAAACACACAGCCCCCAAACCCACAACCCACAACCCCCAAAGCCACAAACCCCAAACCCACAAACCCAAAACCCACAGCCCCACAACCCACAACACCCAAACCCACAGTCCCCCAAAACCACAACCCTCAAACCCACAACCCCCCAATCTACAGCCCAACAAATCCACAGCCCCTCAAACATATAGGCCCCCAAACCCACAGCCCCTAAATACCATAGCCCCCAAATCCACAGGCCACAAACCCAAAGCCCCAACCCCAGTGGCCACTAAAACCACAACCCCCCAACACACGGCCCCAAAACCCACAGCTTCCTAAACACAGCCCCAAAACCACAGCCACTAAAAACCACAGGCCACAAACCCACAGCGCCCCAAACACACAGGTCCCCAAACCCATAGAGCCACAGACCACAGCCCCTAAAAACAACAGACCCACAAACCCACAGCCACCCAAACCCACAGCCCCGAAACCCACTACCCCCAATTCACAGCTCCCCAAACCAACAGGTCCAAAACCCACAGCCCCTAAATCCCACAGCCCCCCAAACCCACAGACCCAAAAACCTACAGCCCCCCAAACCGACAACACCAAACCCATAGCCCCCCAATCCACAGCCCTCACCCCACAGTCACCAAACCTGTTCCCTCAACTCACAGTTCCCCAGATCCACACAGCACTAAGACACTCACAACCCCACTATCACAACTCCCAAACCTCACAGGCCGCAGACCCTCACAGCCCTCAGACCATGACAGCCCCCCTACTTACAACCTGCAGATTCACAGCACCCAGACCCTCTCAGCCCACAAGACCCTCTCAGCCCTGAGAGACTCTCAGCCCCCAGACCCTCATAGGCCCCAGACCCTCTCAGCCCCCAAGACCCTCATAGTGGCCAGACACTCACAGCCCCCACTCTCAGGCCCCAGACCCTCACAGTCCGCAGACCCTCATAGCGCCAAGACCCTCACAGCCCCCCGACCCTCTCAGCCCCCAAGACCCTCATGGCCCCCAACTCACAGTCCCCAGACCCTCACAGCTTCCAAGACCCCCAGGACCCCTGACTCTCTTAGCCGCCATCTGACCACAGGCCCCTCCCCCAGGATCCCACTCACCATGTTGATCTCTGACACCATGTTGATTCTGGATATGTCTATGTTCATGCCGACAGGCATGGGGGGGGGGGCTGTGGGGCGCCAGTGACCACAGGCCTGAGTGTGGGCGGCAGCCCTGAGGGCCCAGCACAGGCCAGCTTCCACTTACAGCCACTGCTCCTCCACACCAAGGGCCTCCCTACTGGTTGCTGCAGTGGACAGGACCCTCCCCACTGGACAGTGAGGTGGACAGGACCCTCCCCACTGGACAGTGAGGTGGACAGGACCTCCCCACTGGACGCTGAAGTGGACAGAATCTCCCTGATGGACACTGAGGTGGACAGGAACTCCCACTGGATGCTTCTGTGGACAGAAACTCCCCACTGGATGCTGCAGTGGACAGGAACTCCCACTGGATGCTGCAGTGGATAGGACCCTCCCCACTGGACAGTGAGGTGGACAGGAACTCCCACTGGATTCTGGGGTGGACAGGAACTCCCCACTGGATGCTGCAGTGGACAGCAAGTCTGCAATGGGCCCCAGAGTGGACAGGGCCCTCTCTATTGGAAGCTTAGTATACAGCACCCTGCCCACTGGGACCTGGGGTGGACACAGCACTTCTCCAGACCACAGGACACAGGTTTGTCTCAGGCAACACCGGGACTATCAGCTGTTCTTCCGCCTTGTTCTGGACTGGACACTGCACACAGGTCACTCAGACTCAAGCCTCAGGCTGGAAGTGTGCCTGGCGGGCAGCACCCAGGAACTTGGGGTGTTTCAGGGAGCAGGGCACAGTCAGCCACCAGGGACCCAGTGCAGCACAGTGCTGGAGGTGGCGTTCACAGTTCACAGCCCAGACCCTGCAGGACACTCACAGGGCTAGACACCATTCACTCTCACCTGCACCGTCACCCCCTCTCCCTGCACTCCCTAACCTGCACCCCACCTCCTACCCCCGGCATCCCCTCACCTGCATCCCGCCTCCTACCCCCTGTACCCCTCACCTGCACTCCACCTCATTCCCTCTGCAACCCCTCACCTGTACCCCCACCTCCTACCCCCTGCACCCCCTCATCTGCACCCTCACCTCCTACCCCCTACATCCCTCACCTGTACCCCACCTCCACCCCCTGCACCCTGCACCTGGACCCTCACCTCCTACCTGCTACACCGCTAATCGGCATCCCACCTCCAAACTCATGCACCCCCTCACCTGCACCCCCACCTCCTACCCACTGCACCCCCTCACCTGCACCCAAAATCCTACCCCCTGCACCTCCTCACACCTAACCCTCACCTCCTACCCCCTTCACCCCTCACCTGCACCCCACCTCCTACCCCCTTCACCCCTCACCTGCACCCCACCTCCTACCCCCTGAACCCCCTCACCTGCACCCCCACCTCCTACCCCCTGCACCCCCTTACCTGCACACAATCAGCTGCACCCCCTCACCTACAGCCCCACGTTCTCATCCCCTCATACCTGCAGCTCCTCACCTCCACACCCTCATCTCCCATGCACCCCCACTTCAGCAACCCTCAACTCCCAGGCACCTGTCACCCTCTACACCCAGCAACCTCACCTCCAAAGTCTGACCTCAGGCAGATGTCATAGCCTTTCAGCAGCTTTCTCCTTCACCAGGGTGGTGTTACTGGGGTTGCTGACACTGCGGGGAAGGGAACCACAGTGCATGGTGGGTGCTGCTCAGCCCTGCCCCCCGACCTATGGGTCAGTTCCAGGGCCCTAGGGCCCCCCCCCGGAGGGGTGTCCCAGCCTGACCAGGGGGCAGATCTCGGGGTCCCAGCCCGACTGAGGGGCAGTTCTCAGAGTCGCAGCTTGACCGAGGGGGCAGATCTCTGGGTCCCAGCCTGACTGAGGGGGCAGATCTCCGGGTCCCAGCCTGACCGCAGGGCCCAGATCTTGGGGACCCAGCCTGACTCAGGGGCTGTTCTAGGGTCCCCCAGCCGGTGGGGGCAGTTCCGGGGCCCCCAACCAGTCTGGGGTGCAGACGGAGGGGTCCTGGCCCTATGGGGGCGGCCATTCTCGTGGTCCCGCCTGCTGCTGGGGTGCAGTTCCTCCCAGGGCAGCCCTGTGCCCCCCGGCCGGCTTGCAGGATAAGAACCTCTGCGTGCTCACTATGGCCAGCAGCACCGGAAGGGCCAGAGCCCACTGCCCCTGAGCCAGGTGTCCCCCATCCTGTGGCTGAGGGGAGCGCAGCCACACTGGTGGAATGGGGGTGGTGCATGCACAGGTGCACCAGTGGGGGCAGGGAGGGGCGAGGCAGGGCAGAGCTCCCTAGCACCCCCTAGGCAGAGCACCCCAAGGAGCGCCCTGTGGAAAGCCCCAGAGGAGCACCATACCTGAGCACACAGAGAAGCCTGCCTGAGCACCCAGAGAGCACCCTGCCTGAACACCTCAGAGGAGCACCCTGCCTGAACACCTCAGAGGAGCACCCTGCCTGAGCACCCAGAGGAGCACCCAGAGGAGCACATGGATGAGAATTCCGGATGAGCACCCCAAGCTGAGCACTCAGGCTGAGCACCCTGGCTGAGCACCCCAGAGGACAGTCCCAGGGTGTGGTGCTTGGTGAGTGCTCAGGGCACTGTGGGGTACAGGCAGGCTCCTGATGGAGGGCAGGGGCCTCTGTGCACTCAGCCAGATAAACTTAGCAAACTGGAATTGGGATAGCTTCCAGGACAGGGGACTGGAGACTGAGGACTAGGACTGGGGACAACGACTGGGACAGGGGACAGGGGAAAGGGATTGGGGACTGGGGGAATGGGGACAGGGAATGGGGACAGGGGACAGGTGACTGGGACTGAGAACAGGGGACTGGGGACAGGGACAAGGGACTGGGGACAGGGGGCTGATGACAGGGGACTGGGGACAGGGACTGGGGACAGGGGACTGGGACTGGAGAAAGAGGGCTGAGGACAGGGCAATGCCCTGAACACCCTCAGGACCCCTCCCCCTCTCAGCACCCCAGGCCTCTGAAGACCCTCAGGCCTCCTCCTCCTCTCAGCACCCCAGGCCTCTGAAGACCCTCAGGCCCCCTCCATTCAGCACCACAGGCCTCTGAACACCCTCAGGCCCCTTCCTCCTCTCAGTACCCCAGCCCT
Organism: Erinaceus europaeus; assembly: GCF_950295315.1. NCBI lineage: Eukaryota > Metazoa > Chordata > Mammalia > Eulipotyphla > Erinaceidae > Erinaceus > Erinaceus europaeus. The sequence continues at coordinate 16,018 of NW_026647443.1, read as the reverse complement.
CTGAACACCCTCAGGCCCCCTCCACCTCTCAGCACCCAGACCTCTCAGCACCCTTAGGCCCCCTCCTCCCATCACCACACCAGTCCCATGAACACCCTAAGGCTGCCTCCTCCTCTCAGCACCCCAGGCCCCTGAACACCCTAAGGCCCCCACCTCCTCTCAGCACCTCAGGTTCCTGAACAGCATAAGGACCCTGCTCCTCTCAGCACCCCAGGGCGCTGAACACACTCAGGCCCCTACCTCCTCTCAGCACCACAGGCCCCTGAACACCCTCAGGCCCCCTCCTCCTCTGGAGCCAACCCAGGTGTTCCTGCAGCACCCACTCCTCCTGATTCCTGTCCTGCACAGGTGAGCCCCTGGTGGCCATCTGACTCCAGGTCCAGGGCTTCCTGCCCATAGAGCCACTGAGAGCCCCACAAGCCAGGGCCAGACCATTGCTGGATGCACGTGTTTACTCTCAGCAGATTCAGTACACACTGGGAGTCCCGTTGTACTCCAGACCTCGGGGACATGGTGTCGGGCCTCTGGGCACATCTGTCACTTGTGGCCAGGTCCAGAGGGCGGGCATCCATGAGGGCTGCCAGCTTCAGGGTGGCTGCACTGCATGCAGAGGCCACCACCTGATGCTGCTGCAGCACATATCTTCCCAGGCTGGGCTCTGGTGGAGCCCCAAGTGTCCACCCCCAAGGTTTATTCTGGACTTCCAGACCCCTAGATATCCCTGCATTCAGCTGTCCCCCAAGGTGTTCCCTACTGCAGGTTTCCAAGACCGCCAGGCCCAGCTTCCCAGCCTCCTGCCAGGAGCCTTAGCATCCTCAGGAATCACTGTCCCATGTGTCCCCCCATCACAACCCCCCTACTTACAACCTGCAGATTCACAGCCCCTGATCCTCTCAGACCACAGGCCCTCAGACCCGAGAACCTCTCAGCACCCAGACCCTCTGAGCCTCCAAGACCCACACAGCCCCCAGACGCTCTGCTTTCAGCCCCCAAGATCCTCATAGCCCAAAGAACCTCTCAGCCCCCAGAGCCTCTCAGACCCCAGACTCTCATAGCCCCCACCCTTACAGCCCCCAAGACCCTCAAGCCCCAAGTCCCTAACAGCCCACAAGACCCTCATAGCCCCCAGACCCTCAGAAATCCCAGACCCTCTCAGCTCCCAGACCCTCTTAGGCCCCTAGACACTCATGGCCCCCAACTCACAGCACCCAGACCCTCAAGCTTCCAAGACCCCCATAGCACCCATGCCCTCACAGCCCACAGACCCTCACAGACCTCAGACCCTCACAGCCCCCAGGCCCTCTCAGGCCCCAGACCCTCACAGCCCCCAGACCCCCACAGTCCCCAGGCCCTCACAGCACCCAAACCATCTCAGCCCACAAGCCCTCACAGCCCACAGACACTCACAATACGCGAGACCCTCACAGCCCCCAGGACCACTCAGCCACCAGTCCCTCACAGCCCCCAGACCCCCATAGCCCGCAGGCCCTCACAGCCCCCAGACCCTCTCATCCCACAGGCCCTCTCAGCCCCCAGAGCCTCACAGACCAAACCATCAAAGACCCCAGGCCCTCTGAGCCCTCAGACCCTCACAGCCCCCAGACCCTGTCAGCTCCCAGATCCTCACAGCACCCAGACCCTCACAGCAACCAGAACCCCACAGCCCCCATATCCTCACATTCTTCAGACCCTCACAGCCCCCAGACCCTCTCATCCCCCAAGACCCTCTCATCCCCAAGACCCTCACAGTGCCCAGACCCTCACAGCCCACAGACGCTCTCAGCTCCCAAGACCTTCATAGCCCCCAGGCCCTCTCAGCCCCCAAGACCCTCATAGCCCCCAAGATCCTCTCCACCCCCAGAACCTCTCAGCCCCTAGACACTCTCAGCCCCCAAGACCCTCATGGCCCCCAACTCACAGCCCCCAGGCCCTCACAGCTTCCAAGATGCCCAGGACCCCTGACTCTCTTAGCCGCCATCTGACCACAGGCCCCTCCCCCAGGATCCCACTCACCATGTTGACCTCTGACACCATGTTGATACTGGAGATGTCAATGTTCATGCTGACAGCCACCAGGGGGGGACCTGGATGCATTGGATCGACCTTCCCATGGTGCATCTCGTGAGTACCCATTCATTGGGGAAACTGATGATCCTTCCTAGCCGACTGAATCCACATGGATCCCAGTCACTTTCCAAGCCAGCAACAAGCAGCTCCTGACAGCTTTCAAGCTGTTGGTCCTGCTCTTCGAGTCCTCCAACTTAATGTTGAGGGGCTGTCCTTTGCCAAACGCGTTCTTATTGGTCAATTGGCGATACAGCATCAGGCAGATGTTATCTGCCTAAAAGAAACACATATAGCAGTCAGTGAAGCTGCTCGATTCACCATCAGTGGATTCAATTTAATATGCTATAATCTCCATCCTAAACACAGCCGAGCCATCTACGCCAAATCGTGTCTTGCGGATGTTTACCATACGTCCTCTTCAACCTTCTACGACTCCATTACTATTGGAACTATTCAGCTCGTCAACGTATATAAGTCTCCCAGTGCCTCATGGGATAATGAGGTCCTGCCTAGCCCAAATCACCCAGCCATTTACGTTGGAGACTTTAATAGTCATCACCAAGACTGGGGATATTCCTCCACTCATGCTGACTGCTCTATCTTAGCTGACTGGGCTTCAGCGAATGACCTCTCCCTACTATACGATCCCAAACAGCCAGGCTCTTTTCACAGTGCTAGATGGAATAAAGAATCGTCACCCGACCTGTGCTGGATTAGCACAGTCAACGGCCAAGCCTTTCCCTCTACGAGACAAGTTCTCAAGATCTTCTCGCACAGTCATCACTGCCCAGCTATCATCGACATTGGTCTCCAGCTCCCACTGATTCTGTGCTCGGAGAAACTAAGATGGAACTTTCAGAAAGCAAACTGGCGTCTGTTCAGTGATCTTAGCAACAAATCTATTCCTGCAATTCCAATTAACTCTATCCCCTCTGAAGACTCCTACAGGCGCTTCCGCCAAGCCATCATCAAAGCAGCTTCCCAAGCCATTCCTCGTGGGAGACGTGCTAACTATACACCTAGTCTTGATGCTGAATGCGAGCAACTACTAAAGCAGTATGATGAGTCGGGCGACCCAGATGAGGCTGACCATCTCATTGCCTCCCTGGATGCAGCACGCCAAGCCCGCTGGCAACAACTCACGGAAAGTCTGAACTTCACCCACTCAAGTAGGAAGGCCTGGAAGCTTCTTCACAGACTGGGTGCTGGTAGCCAACCCCCTCCCGCCTCCCATCCTCCCGTCTCTCCAAACTCACTGGCCAGTCACCTAACTCAAGTTGAACGTGCTAAGATCGACCCAGTCTGGAAAAGAGAAATTTCCCATGATTTCCGATTATCTTGTCCATCTCCAAAACTCTCTCCCTTTACACTGTCTGAACTGGAAGACGCTCTGAAGAGGGTTAAACCGGGAACAGCTGCTGGCTATGATATCATCACCCCAGAACTCATTCTTAACCTGGGCCCCGCTGCAAAGAAGTGGCTTGCTTCACTCCTGTCCCACATCTTGGAATCTGAGTCTATGCCCAAAGTTTGGCGTCCTACGAAGGTAATAGCGGTTTTGAAACCAAAGAAAGACCCAACACTGGCCGCCAGCTATAGACCAATTTCTCTCCTCTCTGTGTGTTACAAACTCCTTGGGAGGCTGCTTCTTTCACGTATTTCTCCTCTTACAGAGAAATTCCTATCACCCGCCCAAGCTGGTTTCCGCCCAGGAAGATCTACCTGCGAACAAGCCCTGGCCCTCTCAACTTACATTGAAAATGGATTCCAGAAGAATTTGAAGACGGGTGCTGTCTTTGTTGATCTCACAGCAGCCTATGACACGGTCTGGCACCGTGGTCTCCTAGTCAAGATCTCAAGATGCCTGCCTCCATGGGTTACCAGCACTATATCGTTTCTCCTCCAAAACAGAAGATTCCGGATGCATCTGGGTGACAAGCCTAGCAGATGGAGACTTGTTGCAAGTGGCCTCCCCCAGGGCTCTGTTCTGGCTCCTACACTATTTAATATTTACATCAATGACCTCCCAGAAACTTCTTCAAGGAAGTTCATCTACGCCGATGACATCTGCTGTGCAACTCAGGCATCCAAGTTCGACATCCTCGAGGAAACACTCATGAAAGACATGTCTCTGATATCTGATTACTGTAAAAAATGGCGACTAATCCTTAGCACTGCAAAAACGGTATCATCTGTTTTCCATCTACACCTCATGTGAGCTTAATGTGCAGCTTGGAGATACGAGAATCTGGCATGAAGCCCAGCCAGTCTATCTTGGCATTACTCTCGATCGCACTCTGTCATTTCACGAACATCTCATAAAAACTGCAGCAAAGGTGGGCGCGAGTAATAACATCATTGAAAGACTGGCCAGCTCCTCATGGGGCGCGAGCGCTTCCACACTATGATCATCATCTCTGGCATTATGCTATTCCACTGCAGAATACTGTGCCCCAGTATGGTTCCGTAGCCCCCATGTCCACTTGGTCGATTCCAAATTATATTCCTCCATGAGGATAATTTCTGGAACCATCCGTTCCACCCCGGTTCCATGGCTGCCAGTTCTTAGCAACATCGCCCCACCAGATATTCGTCGGGATGCGGCATCATCTAAGTTCATTTCCCACGTCTACGCTGGACCGGACCTGCAAATATACGCAGATATCTTCGCCCACCCTGTCCAACGCTTGATGTCTCGTCACCCAATCTGGTTCCCTACGCCTACAATGAACTTCTCTGTTCCAGACTGTTGGAAACAGAGTTGGCAGTCAGCTGAGGTAAAGAACAAACACCTCATCACAGACCCCTGCAAGCATCAACCCGGCTTTGACCTAGCACATTATGATTGGGCCCTCCTCAATCGCTATCGAACAGGCCATGGCTGGTGGGCCGCTATGTTCCACCGCTGGGGAGCCAGAGACGACCCGAACTGCCCCTGTGGCTACAGACAGACTATGACCCACATAGTCAACGACTGCCACTTCTTCAGATTCAAAGGAGGTCTCGAAACTGTACATCAGGCTCAACCTGAAGCTGCTGACTGGCTACGGAAGAAGGGCAAACGCTAGAAGAAGAAAGGGGGGTCCTGTGGTGCAGCAGTGACCACAGGCCTGAGTGTGGGTGGCATCCCTGAGGGCCCAGCACAGCGCAGCATCTACTTGCAGCCCCCATCTCCTCCACCAGGATCCCAGCCCACTGGAGGGGGCAGATCTCGGGTCCCAGCCTGATGGAGGGGCAGTTTGGCGGTCCCCCCACTGGAGGGAGCAGTTCCGGGGCCCCCACCCGGTCTGGGGTGCAGACGGTGGGGTCCTGGCCCTATGGGTGCAGCCATTCTCGGGGTCCCGCCAGCTGCTGGTGTGCAGTTTCTCCCAGGGCAGCCCCGCGCCCCCCTGCCAGGCTTACAGGATAAGCACCTCTGTGTGCACACTGCGGCCAGCAGTACCAGAAGGGCCAGAGCCAGCAGCCCCTGAGCCCGTGCCTTCCATCCTGTGGCTGTGCTCCCAGCAGCCACACTGGCCGATTGTGGGGTAGCACATGCATAGGTGTGCCAGTGGGGGCGGTGAGGGGTGCTGAGGGGCGGGCAGGGGAGGGGCAAAGCAGGGCAGAGCACACCAGCAGCTCCCAGGCAGAGAACCCCAAGGAGCATCCTGAGGAATGCCCCAGATGAGCACTGTGCCTGAGCACCCATGGAGCATCCCCAGGCCCCTGAATAACCTCAGACCCCTCCTCCCCTCAGCACCCCAGGACCCTGAACACACTCAGGCACCCTCCACCTCAGCACCCAGCCCCCTGAACATGCTCAGGCCCCCTCCTCCTCTCAGCACCCCAAGACCCAGAACACCCTCAGGACCCCTCCTCCTCTCAGCACCCCAGGCCCAAGAACACCCTCAGGCACCCTCTTCCCCTCAGCACCCCAGGCCCCAGAACACCCTCAGAGTCCCTCCTCCTCTCAGTACCCCAAGCTCCTGTACACCCTCAGGCCCCATCCACTCAGCACCCCAGGCCTCTAAACACCCTCAGGCCTTATCCTCCACTCAGCACCCCAGGCCTCTGAACACCCTCAGGACCCCTCCTCCTCTCATTCACCTGGTCCTGTCCACTCACCTGCTAAGTCAGTCACAGGGTACTGTCACTCAACTAATCCAGTCAGTGGGTCCTCTCTACTCTCCTGCTAAGTTATTCAAGGGTCAGTGTGAAAGCTACTTGTGATTCAGGATCCACCTCTTTTCCAGGTCATGACTCAAGGCTCCACATAAGGATGGCGGCACAAGTGCAACACAGTCCACAGCTCACAGCAACCACCTGGCCCAGAGCAGCTCCATGGAGGACAGCGCTTGGCAGAGGACTCTACAGACCCCACATCAGAAGAGAAACAGCTGTACCCTTCCCTATCATGTACTCTCTGTGTACCCCCTAAGGAAGCATGTAAAGTGTAATTTAAGTCAGGTGTCCATTTCTCTCTCCAGGTCTCTGTGGCAAGTTGTTCTATACTCCTCTTGATTATGCTCCACTGCCTGCTGTTCTAGGTGACCCTTCTGCAGATCCCTTGTCCTATTTGGAGTTCTCTTTTCTGCGCAGTGGAATGTTGTGGTCCAGTTTCTTCTGCAGGTTTCAACCCAATTTCCCCAACACCATTTGTTGACTTGCTCTCTACAAGAAACCCAGCTGAGCTTCTAAGACAAAGCAGCACCAAGTCAATGGTAGAAAGCTGCTCCCACTAACAGAAGGTGACTTTCAAAAGGGAAGGAACAACTTGGGCATTGCATGATGATTAGGGACCCATAATAACATGAAGGGGTTACATGGATTACCCTGTCGATGAACCAAATAAGGAGCAGCACACACATGAAACATTATTCATAAGATGAGTCACATTAACAACCATACTATTGAGAGTAGATTTCAATACTCAGTGGGATACTGTCCTCCATGGAGCTGCTCTGGGGCAGGTGGTTGCTGTGAGCTGTGGACTGTGTTGCACTGGTGCTGCCATCCTGATGTGGAGCCTTGAGTCATGACCTGGGAAAGAGGTGGATCCTGACTCACAAGTAGTTTTCACACAGACCCTTGACAAACTTAGCAGGAGAGTAGAGAGGACCCACTGACTGGATTAGTTGAGTGACAGGACCTCTATCTATCAGATGTGCAAATGTGCCCAATAGAAAGTGGAACATTCCTACCATGGGTTGGGGAAGGGATAGTTAATGGAACACCATCACCTCAGCAAACATTAGAAAAACACTTTCCACCAATCACAGGGCACTAAGACAGTCCACATTCGGATGGGGGGGTAAAAAAAGCTGTCCCTCAAGCACCCACTATAGGTTGGGGTTGCTGCAGGGGGAGGGGACATGCTTCTTTCAGAGGGCCTGTCCCTGCCCAGGCCAGCACCCAGACAGTCCGTGTAGTCTAAGACTGTCTCTGTTGGGATGACCTCCCCCAGGCCCCCACCCCCACTGGACATGGGCTGCCCTGGCCAACAGCTTCCACTGGTCTCCTGGCAACAGGTCAAGCAGTTGGCATCTCTGATTCTGAGCTGACCTCTGATCAAGAGATTGCTCTCTCCAGGTCTGATCCCTCTATGGTGAACTGCTCCCTCCTGTCCTTTATTCAGAAACTGAGGACTTGTCCTGGAATCAACAGCACCTATATCAGGTGGACAGGAACACTAAGGGGCAGGGGAGGGGAGGGGAGGGGTGGGGTCAGGGTGGGGGGTGGCCTCTCTGGGCCACATTTGGGTCCGGCCCCTACACACACACACACACACACACACACACACACACACACACACACACACACACACCTGTGCGGAGATACTACCACTGGAATATTCAGATCCTACTCCAGCTCAGTGTCCAAGCAATTCAAGGTTCCTTCTGGGGTGTGCCCTCCCCAATTACCCATCATGGAACAGGGTGACATGTCTGGGACCTCTGGGCAGAAGAGGAGCAGAGGCACAAGACCTAAGACGAGAGCCTCCAGAAGAAGCCATGCCTCCTCTGACAGCTCAGGGGTCCAGCAGGTCACTGTGGGCAGGGCTGCGCCAACAGGCGCACAAGGGTCCTCAACCAAAGCTCCTAGGAAGGGAGCCCAGAAGAGGAGCCATTCCCCCTCTGCTGCTGCCCAGGCTGCTGGTGATGCTGGCACTGCAGCCCCCACCAAAGGGACAGCAGACATCAGTGTGCCCAGTGGGAGGAGTGACTCAGACAACCTGAGACACGTTCGCTCCAAGCAGGGGACTATTTCCCAGGGTCCTTCAGCCACTGTCTTGTCCTCTTCTGGCGCCCTGGGTGCAATGGGCTCCAAAGCCCCCGACTCTGGCTCTGAGACTGACCCAGCACAGATGCGGCAGACCTCCACAGCCAGGAGTACAGTCCCTAGATTTGTCATATACATGGCAGAGGTCTACCCTGGCAGGGCCAAGGCTGTGGGAAGGACAGCTCCCACCGCAGTGTCCAGAGCTGACCCCAGCAACAGCAACAGGGGTGATGGGGGCACTGCCAAGAGCAACCCTCAGGTCCCAAGCCAAGATCCTTGCAGCACACAGGGGAGCCAGGGCACAGTGCAGGTATCCCCTCTGCAGGTGTTCCCTGGGGGCCACATAGGGAAGGATGCCAGGACGCTGACCTCTGCCAGTGGTCCCTCCAGTGGAGCACACTCCAGCACAGGAGCAGATGGGGTGCCCTCCTCCACAGCAGGCCTTGCTCCCCATGACTCCACTGCACCCCCAGTGACTCAGAGCTCCTGCTCTACACTACCCATGGTGAGGGCCCAAACCAGCAGCCAGCCCCCATCTACAACTGCCCAGGTTGATAGCAATGCTGGCACTGCCACTTATGCAAGGGCAACAGGTATCACCACCCTGCCCAGTGGAGGGACTCACACAGACACTCTGAGCCATGATCTTTCCAAACAGGGAACTGCGACCCAGGGTCCCTCAGCCACTGCCTTGTCCTCCTCTGGGGCCCTGGGTGCAATGGACTCCAAAGCCCCCAGCTCTGAGACTGACCCAACACAGATGCAGCAGGCCCCCACACCCAGAAGTACTGTCCCTAGATTTGTCAGCTACATGGCAGAGGTCTACCCTGGCAGGCCCAAGGCCATAGGAGGGACTGCTCCCACCACAGTGTCCAGAGCTAACCCCAGCAACAGCAACCGCAACAGGGATGATGGGGGCACTGCCATGAGCACCCCTCAGGTCCCAAAGCAAGATCCTTCCAGCACACAGGGAAGCCAGGGCACAGTCCATTCATCCCCTGTGCAGGTGCACTCTGGGGGCCACTCAGGAAAGGATTCCAGGACCCCTACCTCTGCCAGTGGTCCCTCCAGTGGAGCACCCTCCAGCACAAGAGCAGACGGGGGGCCCTACTCCATGGTGACCCCAGGTAATTGGGGCTCCTGCACTACATTGCCCACCGTGGGGGCCAAAACCAACAGCCAGCCCACATCTGCTGTTGTGCAGGCTGCAGCCCCCTCAGGGATTCCCACCACTTCTGCAGGGAAAAGAGATAGCAGCCTACACAATGCTGGAGACAGGAGAGTGGGTGCTATCACCATGCAGCAGACACTGAGCCTGGGGGACTCGACCAACATGGGGAGTGTGGGCCAGGGTAACTCAACCACTGCCCTGCCCTCCTCTGGATCCCTGGGTGGGAAAGAACACAGGGCCTGCAGGTATCACAGAAAAAGAAAGTCCACCAATGCACCATCAGAAGTCGGCATGCCCGGTGCTGGCACCACAGACACCAGTGACATGGAGTCACCTAACAGTAAGTTGCAGACTCTGAGCCTTACCCATGCCAGCATTCTGGGGACTGTGGCACAAGGTTCAATGACTACTGATCTGTCCTCCTCTGGGAACCACGGTGGGAAAGACCACAGAGTGCACAGAACAGTCAAGAACAGGAAATCTACCACTGCACCATCTGGAGTCACTCATTCTGGTGGTCTGGGAGCAGGTCCCTCTATTAGCGTCAACCTGTCTGGAGGCACAGCTCACACAAGCATTCCTGGTGCTGGCAACAGAGCCACCAGAGACATAAAGCCAGCTATAAGGAAGCTGCATGCTCTGAGCCTAAATCTTGCCAGCATTGCAGGGACTGTGGCCCATGGTAACTCAGCCACTGCCCTGTCCTCCTCTGGGGCCCTGCATGGGAAAGCACACAGGGCCTGCAGGGAGGACAGGAAAAGGAAATCTGCCACTAAACCATCTAGAGTCACTCCTCCTGGTGCTCTGGGAGCAGGTCCCTTGAATGTTCTCAATCTGTCTGGAGGGGCAGCTCACTCAAGCCTACCGGACTCTGGCACCAGAGTCACCAGTGACTTGAATTTCCTTATCAGTAGGCTACAGGTTCTGAGCTTGAGTGACTCCAACACGGGGCTGACTGTGGCCCAGGGTCCTTTACCCACTGCCCTGTACACATCTTGGGCCCTGGGTGGGATGGATCACAGATCAGCCAGTTCTGCCAGAAGGAAAACTTCCACTGCTCCATCTGGAGTCACCACTTCTGGTGCCCTGGGAGCAGGTCCTAAGGTTCCCATCCTGTCTGGAGGGGCAGCTCACTCAAACCTTTATGCTGCTGGCACCAGCATCTCCAGTGACTTGGCTTCAATTATAAGTAAGATGCAGGCTCTGAGCCTAACCCATCCGAGCATTCCTGAGACTGTGGCCCAGGGTCACTCTGCCACTGCCCTGTCCAAACCTGGGGTCTCTATGAGGAAGGGCCTCAGAGCTTCAAGTTCTGACTGGAGACCCAGGCAGACCAACACAACCCCAACTGGGGTCCCCGCCTTTCCTGCCCCTTCATCTGCAGGTCTCCCTGCAAGTGCTGCAGCCCCTCCAAAGACCACTTCCACAGTCAAGTCCAGAGCTGGGAGCCGTGATGACTATGAAATCCACACCCCTCATCACTGGTCTGGCGGCTCTGCACATTTAGCTTACATGTCTTGGGATGATTTTATTTTATTGTATTTTTATCTGATAGTCTTAAACTCAGAGAAGAGAGAGAATTAGATAAGAAGAAAAAGACACCTGCTGTACCTGTTTCACAGATTTTGAAGCTTCTCCCTGCAGGTGGGGAGCAGGAGTTGCAACTCAGATACACACACACTGTCATATGGCAATGTGTGTGGTTAACCAGGGGGACAGCCACCAACATTGTTTGATTTTGGTTCTTCATTTAAATTTATTTTTCAATTTAACTTTTTTCATTTGGGGTTTTTATTTCATTGTTTTACTTAGTTATTACTATATCTATTTTTAATTTACTAGGTTAAAGCATATTTTTTTATTCTGTCTACTATTAGTATATTGTATGAACCTTTTATTTCAGTACTTCCGGGTCATTGCTGGGACTTGGTTCCTTAACAATGCTACACATTGCTCCTGGTAGTAGTCTTATTTTCTGCTCTCCATTTTTTGTTGCATGTATGTAATAAAAGTATTAATACAGATAATAGTCAACAGAAGCCTGTAGGGGCTTGGCATCCACTTGCATGTTACGCTTTAATTTCTTGCCACCAGGCTTGATGCCTGCACAGTGACAACCCCAACTATCCTGGTGGTCCTATTTATATATATTTCCCTGGAATAGCAACTTTGAAGGCAGGAGGAGATAGATAGGGAGAGAGACACCAGCAGCTTCCCCCTGGGGTGTGGACCAGGGTGCAACATCTGGTCTTGAACACAGTGACCTGTAGAGCAGCGGACTTGCAGGGCAGTGTGACCAGCAGTTGGGGCTATGGAGGGACTAAGGTGCAAGGCTGATGCTAGTTGTACCCTGTGACTGTGGCCAGTCTGCCTCCCCACCCCCAGGAGCATCATCTGCAGCATGGGACACACCAGATTAGAGTGACCAGGAGACCCTCCGTAAACCTGCTCAGTAAGTACCTAGGAGATGCTCCTCTGATCCCTCTATTCTGAGTGGGAGGAGGCCCAGGTACAGTGTGAATCACAAACCAAACAAATAGAGCCTACATGCAGGTCAGTTCCCTGCTCCTCCTCAGTGACCTGTCTTGTCTTTCAGACAGTTCAGCCTTACACAGACTGATTTTAGCGATTACTGGTGGAGAGATCAGACAAAGTTTGCCTTAGCAGTTTTAGTGTGTTAGCACTAATGAGCAAGTTTCAGAAGTCCAGAGACACTCACAGATACACAGTGTTTTCATGGAGACCCTGGGAAACTCCTACAGGGAACTTGGCTGATGAGCATCCTGGGCAGAGTCCAGGAGGGGTGTTCTCTGGGTAGCACACAGCTGACAGGGTGGATCCTGACTCACAAGTAGCTTTCACATAGAACCTTGAGTTTTATTTTAACTCAGGTATTGATTCTCACAACACAGCAATCCTCCAGTCTCCCCATTAGTACACACTCACTCAGCTCTTCTTCTGATCCAGGACCTACTCTGGTCCTGGAACCTACACAGGGAGTTCAATCAAGAGTCCTTGGTAGAGAGATAAGAGATTGAGAGAGAAAGAGAGAGCAAGAGAGATAAATAGAGAGAGATGAGATATACGAAGCACAGTTAAGAAGAGACTACTAGCAAAGATGTACAGTTTCTGGTCACCATTCACACTTCTCCCAAAATGTAGATGGTCAAGGCTTCCCATTGAGGAAGGGATGGGTATGTGTTCAACTAAGAGCCTCTCTGTATTTGCCCTTGTACTCTTATTACACATTCAGTTAAATGAATGCATTTATATCACTTCCTAACACTGATAAGATTGCTGTGATGTGCAGGTTCCTCTTCTTCTCTTATATATTATAGAATATGGGACTGCATCCCAGGAGGTGGAGCCTTGGCTGGAGTTCAACCAAAAAGTAAGTGCTCCCAAGTTCAATCCTTGACACCACATGTGCCAGAGGGATTGTCTGTGTAGGTCTCTCTCCATCACAGTAGACAAGTAATAAATCTTTGAAGATGTCTAGCAGCTATTAAAGAATTTAAATCTCTTTTATGCTTTTCTAATATTTCCTTCCTAACTTCCCTAGTGACACACTGCTACTGCTCCCTACTAGATGGGTTGATTCTGGTACCTACAGTAAAATAATTCTGCATGCTGACTGCATTGAGTTTGCTGGGTCTGTGAACACACCAGCAGGCCAGTGGCCAGGGTAACATGGGCTGAAGGGCACCTGTCAGTAGGACTTCCAAGAGAGCAGGCATTGTTGGACAAGCCAGAAGAGCAGAGAGGAGCTGCCACAGGGATGTGGAGAGAGAAGTGGACACCTGGCTCTGGTAGAGTGAGTTCTTCACACTGAAAAGGGTGCAGTGGAATTTACCCCACAGAGAAAGAGCCTGCAGTGCAGGAAGGCCACATATTCTGTGAGGGCTCAGCTCCTACACCCCTCTGAGGACCTCAAGAGGACCCTTCTCTCTGCCTTCATCATGTGGGAGGGTGCCTTGAGCCATGCAGACTAATAGTGGCCAGAGGATAAGCTGTGGGCCCACTGCTGAGTGTGACAAGTCACCCAGGGCAGAAGGCAATGTTCTCACAACCTCAGCCAGTTGTACCATTTATTGGAAAAAAAATAGAGGTTATGAGCACTGATCTGGTAAACATGCCCATGGCTTTCCTCAATCCCAGCTGAGAAGGGGATTATGCAGTGAGACACCAGCAGGTGGGAGAGAGGCCTCCCCACAGCTGTGAGGTCACCAACATCCTGGTTCCCTTCAGCACAAGCAAAAGTCAGCATGAGAGGAAATTGGACAATTCCAACAGGAAGGTAACTATGGCATTTTGTGATCTTTTTGGTCTCTAAACAAAACTGACATAAGCACAAATCCACTTAAAATTAGCCCCAACAATGGTCCCTAGTTCCGCTCAAATTAAATACCGGTGGGAAACACTGCACTGCCAGGTGCTAAATCACCCTTAATGGAAGCTACTATAACAGCCTGGAGAGCCTGAGTGACTCCATAGAGAGTTTTGCCGGTGAGCATTCTGGGCAGAGACAAGGAGGGCTGCAACCTCTGCAGAACATGCCTAGGGTGTTGGATACATGATTTATTCAGGAAAAGGCTGTACAAACTCATGAATTATCATCTTTACTAAGGTCCAGTTACCCACCCTACCCCTTCTCCTTCACAACACAGCCAACAACCTATCTGCATATCAGCGAGCACACATCCAAGCCTTCCTAAGAGACAAGGACTCCTATGAAGCTGGGGTCTTATCCTAGGAAGAGTAAAGAGGGCCTGCCTCTGAGAGAAAGAGAGATAGAGAGACAGAGACAGAGAGAAACAGAGATGACCTAATGCCAGAAAGGGATGAATAAACTAGGAGCAGGTTGTACACCTTCAGGCTGTCCAACACACCAGTGTAGACAGTTAAGCCTTCCTAGCTGGTGAAGGAAGGGTCTACATTCATCTGAGAGCATGAGAAACTCCTCTGGATTTACACTTCTTCTTTCACACATTGAGTTAAATACACAGCTTTATGTCATTTCATAGCTCTGGCAGGATTGTGATATGCAGGTTACTCTTTTTTTCTTATAAATGACAGCATATGGAAACTGGAGGCCAGGAAGTGGAGTCCTGCATGGAGTTGAAGAACACAGGAAGTGCTCCCAAATTCAATCCTTGACATCACATGTGCCAGAGCAGTGGCCTGGGCAGATTTTTCTCCCTCATACATAAGACAAATTATACATCTTTGAAAATGTGTGGAAGGAACTTAGGAATTCAAATTTCATTCGTGTTTTCTACTATTTCCTTCCTAATATCACTGGTGACAAACCCAGGGCCTCTGGCAGTACCAGCAGGCAGGACAATAGGAAAATGGGCTTTAGGGCACTTGACAGCGGGGTCAGTGGCATTGGAAGGAGGGTCACTAGGACAACAGGCAGTGGAAGGCAGGCCACAGGAGCAGATACCAGCTTGGAAAGAGACCGGAAAGAGAAGTGAACCCCCAACTCTGATAGAGTGAGTTCTTCCTACTAACAGAGGACCAGAGAACCTTCTCCAACAGAGAAAGAGCTGGCACTGCAAGGTGAAAACCTGGGTGCTGTGGGGTTCAGCCCCTGCTCCCCCCTGAGTGAATAAAGAGGCTCTGTACACCCTGCCTTCTCCTGGAGGGGCTGTGTGCAGGGAGGTGCAGACAGGGAGCAGCTGAGGAGCAAGTGCAGTGAGGAGCCCCCAGGTCCCTGCAGTCTACCTTCATCATGTGGGAGGAAGCTTAGAGCTGCACCCAATAGGAACACCAGAGTATGAGCTGTGGGCACAGTGCTGAGTGTGGTGTGCCACCAGGGATCCAACCAATAGTGTGCACAGTACTCAGCCCATGGTGCTGCTTCTAGGGAAAGAACCTCATGTGATTATCAAGCCTGATATTGTAAACACACCTATGAATGTCTTCTATCCCAGGTGACAAACATAACAGTAAGGTAGCAACTGCAGGGGTGAGAGAGGCTTCCCCACAGCTTTGGTGTCAACAGCTTTCAGATGTGCTTGACCACAGCCAGGGCATCAGAAAGAAATGAAGATTGGACAATGCCAACAGGAAGGTACCTAACTATTGCACCTCATGATTTTTCTAATTTATTAACTCAACTCACATAGAGATTTCTGGAAATAGCCAGAAAAGTGGTCCTTAGCTCTGCTCAAGTTTGTTTTCAGTGAGTATGGCCTTCACACAGACTCCTGAGTTGTCTTCTCTGCTCAGCTGCAGTCACCCTCTCACTCTCTGTCTCCTCCTACTCCACAACATGGCCACCCCCATTTCTCCCTGTCAGAACACACAGCAGCCATTCCTCAGAGCCAAGGACTCATCTGGTCCTGGTGTAACACCTGATGAATAGACAAGGAGTGCCTGCCTCATGGAAACAGAGAGAGGACAGAAAGACAGACACTGCGATGAAGAGACTAAAAACAAAGTCGTTCACTTTCTGGAACTAAGAACAACAGAGTTGGTCAAAATGTAAATGGGAAAGGCTTTCTAGAGAGTTAAAGA
>NW_026647442.1:70000-84101 GCF_950295315.1 Erinaceus europaeus | reverse complement strand
CCCCTTCTCTAGCTCCCCTCCCTCTCCATCTGTCTCTGTCTCCACCCAGTAGGAAATAACAAATAAATAAGCCAACAAAGTGGAAACAAGCTGTCCCGGAGGACCCGAGGCTCTAGCTGGTAACCGCGCTTTTACTGACAAGGGGGAGCGGTCAGACCCTCGCAGACACGACACGACACGCGCAGCAGACGCGACACGCGCGCCCCGGCCCGGTTCACCTCACCTCCCGCTCCAGGACCCTCAGAGGTGGCTGCCCCATCCTGAGGGCAGCTGCTCCGGCCCAGCGGCCCTGAAACGGGGTCCACGGAGCCTCGGCCGGCATCACGGCACAGTCCGCGCCCCTCCCGCTACCCCACGGTCGCCCTGCCCTGTTCCACGCGCAGAGCCCACGGCCAGGCCACGGCCCAGCGGCAGCTCGGGGCTCACGGGGAACGGCTCCGCTCAGCTGGCCAGGGCCCGGAGCACACACCCTGCAGCCTCAGCCCTCCCCTCCCCTCCCCCTTGCAGCGGGGTGCAGGCTCAGCCCTCCCCTCCTCCTCACCCCTGCAGCAGGGTGCATGCTCAGCCCTCCCCTCCTCCTCACCCCTGCAGCAGGGTGTATGCTCAGCCCTCCCCTCCTCCTCACCCCTGCAGCAGGGTGCAGGCTCAGCCCTCCCCTCCTCCTCACCCCTGCAGCAGGGTGCATGCTCAGCCCTCCCCTCCTCCTCACCCCTGCAGCAGGGTGCATGCTCAGCCCTCCCCTCCTCCTCACCCCTGCAGCAGGGTGCAGGCTCAGCCCTCCCCCTCCTCCTCATTCTTGCAACAGGGTGCATGCTCAGCCCTCCCCTCCTCCTCACCCCTGCAGCAGGGTGCAGGCTCAGCCCTCCCCCTCCTCCTCACCCCTCCAGCAGGGTGCAGGCTCAGCCCTCCCCCTCCTCCTCACCCCTGCAGCAGGGTGCAGGCTCAGCCCTCCCCCTCCTCCTCACCCCTGCAGCAGGGTGCAGGCTCAGCCCTCCCCCTCCTCCTCACCCTTGCAGCAGGGTGCATGCTCAGCCCTCCCCTCCTCCTCACCCCTGCAGCAGGGTGCAGGCTCAGCCCTCCCCTCCTCCTCACCCCTGCAGCAGGGTGCAGGCTCAGCCCTCCCCTCCTCCTCACCCCTGCAGCAGGGTGCAGGCTCAGCCCTCCCCCGCCTCCTCACCCCTGCAGCAGGGTGCAGGCTCAGCCCTCCCCTCCTCCTCACCCCTGCAGCAGGGTGCAGGCTCAGCCCTCCCCTCCTCCTCACCCCTGCAGCAGGGTGCAGGCTCAGCCCTCCCCTCCTCCTCACCCCTGCAGCAGGGTGTATGCTCAGCCCTCCCCTCCTCCTCACCCCTGCAGCAGGGTGCAGGCTCAGCCCTCCCCCTCCTCCTCACCCCTGCAGCAGGGTGCAGGCTCAGCCCTCCCCTCCTCCTCACCCCTGCAGCAGGGTGCAGGCTCAGCCCTCCCCCTCCTCCTCACCCCTGCAGCAGGGTGCAGGCTCAGCCCTCCCCTCCTCCTCACCCCTGCAGCAGGGTGCAGGCTCAGCCCTCCCCTCCTCCTCACCCCTGCAGCAGGGTGCAGGCTCAGCCCTCCCCTCCTCCTCACCCCTGCAGCAGGGTGTATGCTCAGCCCTCCCCTCCTCCTCACCCCTGCAGCAGGGTGCAGGCTCAGCCCTCCCCTCCTCCTCACCCCTGCAGCAGGGTGTATGCTCAGCCCTCCCCTCCTCCTCACCCCTGCAGCAGGGTGCAGGCTCAGCCCTCCCCTCCTCCTCACCCCTGCAGCAGGGTGCAGGCTCAGCCCTCCCCCTCCTCCTCACCCCTCCAGCAGGGTGCAGGCTCAGCCCTCCCCCTCCTCCTCACCCCTGCAGCAGGGTGCAGGCTCAGCCCTCCCCTCCTCCTCACCCCTGCAGCAGGGTGCAGGCTCAGCCCTCCCCCTCCTCCTCACCCCTGCAGCAGGGTGCAGGCTCAGCCCTCCCCTCCTCCTCACCCCTGCAGCAGGGTGCAGGCTCAGCCCTCCCCTCCTCCTCACCCCTGCAGCAGGGTGCAGGCTCAGCCCTCCCCTCCTCCTCACCCCTGCAGCAGGGTGCAGGCTCAGCCCTCCCCCTCCTCCTCACCCCTGCAGCAGGGTGCAGGCTCAGCCCTCCCCTCCTCCTCACCCCTGCAGCAGGGTGCAGGCTCAGCCCTCCCCCTCCTCCTCACCCCTGCAGCAGGGTGCAGGCTCAGCCCTCCCCTCCTCCTCACCCCTGCAGCAGGGTGCAGGCTCAGCCCTCCCCTCCTCCTCACCCCTGCAGCAGGGTGCAGGCTCAGCCCTCCCCTCCTCCTCACCCCTGCAGCAGGGTGTATGCTCAGCCCTCCCCTCCTCCTCACCCCTGCAGCAGGGTGCAGGCTCAGCCCTCCCCTCCTCCTCACCCCTGCAGCAGGGTGTATGCTCAGCCCTCCCCTCCTCCTCACCCCTGCAGCAGGGTGCAGGCTCAGCCCTCCCCTCCTCCTCACCCCTGCAGCAGGGTGCAGGCTCAGCCCTCCCCCTCCTCCTCACCCCTCCAGCAGGGTGCAGGCTCAGCCCTCCCCCTCCTCCTCACCCCTGCAGCAGGGTGCAGGCTCAGCCCTCCCCTCCTCCTCACCCCTGCAGCAGGGTGCAGGCTCAGCCCTCCCCCTCCTCCTCACCCCTGCAGCAGGGTGCAGGCTCAGCCCTCCCCTCCTCCTCACCCCTGCAGCAGGGTGCAGGCTCAGCCCTCCCCTCCTCCTCACCCCTGCAGCAGGGTGCAGGCTCAGCCCTCCCCTCCTCCTCACCCCTGCAGCAGGGTGCAGGCTCAGCCCTCCCCCTCCTCCTCACCCCTGCAGCAGGGTGCAGGCTCAGCCCTCCCCCTCCTCCTCACCCCTGCAGCAGGGTGCAGGCTCAGCCCTCCCCCTCCTCCTCACCCTTGCAGCAGGGTGCAGGCTCAGCCCTCCCCTCCTCCTCACCCCTGCAGCAGGGTGCAGGCTCAGCCCTCCCCCTCCTCCTCACCCCTGCAGCAGGGTGCAGGCTCAGCCCTCCCCCTCCTCCTCACCCTTGCAGCAGGGTGCAGGCTCAGCCCTCCCCCTCCTCCTCACCCCTGCAGCAGGGTGCAGGCTCAGCCCTCCCCTCCTCCTCACCCCTGCAGCAGGGTGCAGGCTCAGCCCTCCCCCTCCTCCTCACCCTTGCAGCAGGGTGCATGCTCAGCCCTCCCCCTCCTCCTCACCCCTGCAGCAGGGTGCAGGCTCAGCCCTCCCCCTCCTCCTCACCCTTGCAGCAGGGTGCGGGCTCTGATGCGGCCTCTGAGCCCCCCTCATAACCTCAAGGACCCGGTGGCGGAGGGAGCTGCCCGGTGAAGGCGGGGGCACTGGGTCATCTTGGCGCGTCGCCTGAAAGCGGGTTCGGTGCAGGTCCACAGGCCGTGGGGGGAAGGTGGCCTCCCTGTCAGAGACCCTCACATAAAGCCCCACGTGAAACTCGATACGCAGTTCAGCACTTTACGGCAGGGGCAACGTGCCAAAGGGCCTTCTAAAACTCGCAGCCTCTCTCGTTACCTCCGGCTTCCAAGCAGGCCGGTGAAATTCAAGAAACTGCTAAGTGACGACGTGCGAATTCTCAGGAGGAAGCTGAAGCTCTGAGAATACGCGGAGTCTGACCCCAAACCTGGGCAGAACTGGCACCTCAGCTCCCGGCAACACTGCCCCCTGGCCCGCTGAGCTCCTCCCCAAACTGGGCGCATGGAGGGGCGCTCACGCCGGCCCCGGCCCCGTAGGCCCTCAGCAAGTCGGGGGACCCAGTCTCAGCACCCAGCCGGAGGACCCAGTCTCAGCACCGAGCCGGGGGACCCAGTCTCAGCACCCAGCCGGGGGACCCAGTCTCAGCACCCAGCCGGAGGACCCAGTCTCAGCACCCAGCCGGAGGATCCAGTCTCAGCACCCAGCCGGAGGACCCAGTCTCAGCACCCAGCCGGGGGACCCAGTCTCAGCACCCAGCCGGAGGACCCAGTCTCAGCACCCAGCCGGGGGACCCAGTCTCAGCACCCAGCCGGGGGACCCAGTCTCAGCACCCAGCCGGGGGACCCAGTCTCAGCACCCAGCCGGAGGACCCAGTCTCAGCACCCAGCCGGGGGACCCAGTCTCAGCACCCAGCCGGGGGACCCAGTCTCAGCACCCAGCCGGGGGACCCAGTCTCAGCACCCAGCCGGAGGACCCAGTCTCAGCACCCAGCCGGGGGACCCAGTCTCAGCACCCAGCCGGAGGATCCAGTCTCAGCACCCAGCCGGGGGACCCAGTCTCAGCACCCAGCCGGAGCGGCCTCTGAGATCGGCTCACTCGGTGCCCTCGTGCCTCTGCGCTCGGTTCTGTGACAGCCTTCTCCTCACAGGCCCCTTCTCACTCTGCCCGCTCAGCTCAGCTCTCTGAGGCTTCACCCAGCAGCCCCTCACCGCGGACGCTGGCGTGCAGGGCGCTACTGTCACCCGGACACCCCCTCGCTCGCTCGCTCGCTCGCGTGAGGCTCGGAAACCCCCGTCCCACGGGACCCTGCCCACGGGGCTCGCGGCAGCTTGGGGCGGGTGGAGAGTGGCTTTCCTGGGGGCTCTTCCGTCTGCAGTGTGGCCCTGGGGGTCGCTGGGGCCTGGCCGCCCGTCTGTCTGTGTGGGAAGCTGAGGCAGGGCCGTGAAGCCCCGGGGACAGCAGGACACTGGGGTCCTGACTCCCAAGCCAACCGGGCGGCAGCCAAGACGCCCTGCGGGAGGTGATGGGTGACTGCCTCAGGCCGGCCAGGTGACAGTGCTCGGCACTGAGGAGCCCAGCCCGCGTCACAGGAAGACCCGGGCCCCCCGGCCGGCCCGTCCTGAGTGAGCAGAGCACGGGAGCTGCCCTCGGCCTCTTCCCAGTCAGGCAGCGGCCCGCCGCCGAGCAGAGCTGAGAGACGGCGCTGGGGGAGGACGAGGGCAGTGAGCCCCAGGACTCACTCGGCCGGCCGGCCGTCCTCCTGATGCTCTGAGTGGCCCACCCTGCCCCAGATGGGCGAGCCGAGGCCTGCGGGCTGGGAGGGGACCCGCAGCCTTGCCACCTGGGAGGGGCCTGGAGAGTGGGGCGGGCTGGGGGAGGGCGGGAAGCCTCTGCCCCTTCTCAGGCCCACACTGAGCCTCAGAATGTTCCAGAAGGCCAGGCGGGGTCGCACCTGTGAGGCGCACACGTCACAGTGCGCAAGGTCCCGGGTTCAAGCCCCCGTCCCCACCTTCAGGGGGAAAGCTTTACGCGTGGTGAAGCAGGGCTGCTGGTGTCTCTCTGTCTCTGTCCCTCTGTCTCCCCCTCCTCTCTCGGTTTCTCCCTGTCTCTGTCCAATAATAGGTAAATAAGAAGAATGTCCCGGAAGCTCATGCTGTGGTCCTGAGACTGGCTCCCAGTGAGCCCTGGATGCCAGGCTGGCCCGGAACAGGGCGCACTGGACTCTCAAGCGTGAGGTCCCGAGTTCAGTCCCTGGCAGCACATGGACCAGAGTGATGTCTGGTTCTTTCTCTCTCTCCTCTTACTTTCTCACGGATGAATAAATAAAGTCTTAAGAAGGTAGCACACTGCTGCTGGCTTGTTTCCCCACGGCATTCCAGAGGCCTCACGCGTGCCGGGCTGGTGACACAGTCTCATCACAGGCCTGGAAGTCAAAGGGTCAGAGTGCCCTGGATTCAGACCAGTCCGCCGGCCTGTGGCTCCCTGGTTCCTTGTTTGATTTCTGAGGGTCTTTCTTGCCACACCCTCCAGCGGGGTTATGGTGGGCCGCCCAGCCCCTCACAGATGGGGCGTCGGGAGCCCCGGGCCAGCGTGGCCTTGCCATGGGGGAGCACAGTCAGATCAGACTCTCATTAGATAAAAATCACTGGGAAAATAAGTGATTTGGTAACGTCAGCTACATTTACAAAAGCTCACATTCATCTTTAAGTCAGAGGTTGTGTGTACAATGGCCAATGAAAATGAAAAATTGAGTCAATTATTTAGATAATCAGGTCTAAAATTGCCACTATTTAGGCAAAGAATATTTTGTTAATGGGGTCATGGTTTATGTAAATAAACCGCCAGGCCGACCAGCTCGCAGCCGCCCTGTGTGCTGTGCGTCTTAATGATTTTCATGGGAACACTCCTCTGAGTCAGCGAAGCCAGAGGCTCCAGACACCCTGCAGAGTGAGGCCAGATAGTCCAGCGCGAGCCTCCCTGCTGCCCAGGCGAGACAAAGGGAAGCCGAGGGCTCTGGGAGTCGCCCTGAATTCAGAGCCTTTAGTCCAGAGCTTTTTCCCCACTCTCTAATTTACCTTGAAAAGACTTAGTCAACCACATTTTTAAAAAGAGATCTTTTAAATTGGCTTTATTTATTGGATAGAGACAGCCAGAAATCAGGAAGGAAGGGGGAGACGGGGAGGGAGAGAGACAGAGAGACACCTGCTGCCCTGCTTCACCACTCACAAAGCTTTCCCCCTGCAGGTGGGGTCCGGGGACTCAAACCCGGGTCCTTGCGCACTGTAACAAGCGGGCTTAATCAGGGGAGCCACCACCCATACCTCCTCCCTAATTTACTTATTACCGAGTAGAGATAGAGAGGTAGAGAGGAAAGAGACTGAGACCCCTGCAGCCCCGCTTCACCGCTCAGGAAGCTTTCCCCCTGCAGGTGGGGACCGGGGACTCAAACCCAGGGCCTCGCACACTGTAACATGCGCGCCCTACCAGGTGCACCACCGCCCGGCCCCTCTCAAGCTCTTTTTGAAAGTGTGCATCGTAGAGTCTTGCACTCGGTGCCTCAGAGGCAATGACTGAGTTCCATGTTACCGCGGTAACAAAGCCGCAGAGGCAGACATTTCCCCACTTCCCTTGTTTTGCTTCTGTGTCCCTGGGCAGAGGCGAGTCTACGACGTCAGTGCAAACACAGGCCTGCGCGTGGTTTCCTTAGACTGTCACGGGCCGCACTGCCGGGACCAGGCCGCAGACAGCTCCCCAGCTGCCACACTGCAGTGAACCGCGGCCACCGTGGGCGTGGGACTGTCTCTGCCCCGTCACCTTCCTGGTACACGCTGGCCAGTCCGCCTTCCTTCCTGCTGCAGGGACCCCTCACGTGAGCAAGAGGGGGGAGAGGAAGAGAGGAGCCCTGTCACAGCCTGTAGCCAGTCCCCGCCTCACAATCACAGTCACGGCAGACAGCAGAGCCTGCCTGCTCCCGAGCTCCCCTCGGGCAGGTGGGACAGAAAGGGGGGGGCCTTTCAGCAAACCTCCTCGCTGCCACGGCTCCCAGCGTGGGCTGAGCGTGCCCGGCCTCCCCGCTGCCACAGCTCCCAGCGTGGGCTGAGTGTGCCCGACCTCCCCACTGCCACAGCTCCCAGCGTGGGCAGAGCCTGCCCGGCCTCCCCGCTGCCACAGCTCCCAGCGTGGGCAGAGCCTGCCCGGCCTCCCCGCTGCCACAGCTCCCAGCGTGGGCAGAGCGTGCCCGGCCTCCCCGCTGCCACAGCTCCCAGCGTGGGCTGAGTGTGCCCGGCCTCCCCGCTGCCACAGCTCCCAGCGTGGGCAGAGCCTGCCCGGCCTCCCCGCTGCCACAGCTCCCAGCGTGGGCTGAGCGTGCCCGGCCTCCCCGCTGCCACAGCTCCCAGCGTGGGCTGAGTGTGCCCGGCCTCCCCGCTGCCACAGCTTCCAGCGTGGGCTGAGTGTGCCCGGCCTCCCCGCTGCCACAGCTCCCAGCGTGGGCTGAGCGTGCCCGGCCTCTCTGCTGCCACAGCTCCCAGCGTGGGCTGAGCGTGCCCGGCCTCTCCGCTGCCACAGCTCCCAGCGTGGGCAGAGCGTGCCCGGCCTCCCCGCTGCCACAGCTCCCAGCGTGGGCTGAGCGTGCCCGGCCTCCCCGCTGCCACAGCTCCCAGCGTGGGCTGAGAGTGCCCGGCCTCCCCGCTGCCACAGCTCCCAGCGTGGGCAGAGCGTGCCCGGCCTCCCCGCTGCCACAGCTCCCAGCGTGGGCTGAGTGTGCCCGGCCTCCCCGCTGCCACAGCTCCCAGCGTGGGCTGAGTGTGCCCAGCCTCCCCGCTGCCACAGCTCCCAGCGTGGGCTGAGTGTGCCCGGCCTCTCCGCTGCCACAGCTCCCAGCGTGGGCTGAGTGTGCCCAGCCTCTCCGCTGCCACAGCTCCCAGCGTGGGCTGAGTGTGCCCGGCCTCTCCGCTGCCACAGCTCCCAGCGTGGGCTGAGTGTGCCCGGCCTCCCCGCTGCCACAGCTCCCAGCATGGGCAGAGCCTGCCCGGCCTCCCCACTGCCACAGCTCCCAGGGTGGGCTGAGTGTGCCCGGCCTCTCCGCTGCCACAGCTCCCAGCGTGGGCTGAGCGTGCCCGGCCTCCCCGCTGCCACAGCTCCCAGCGTGGGCAGAGCCTGCCCAGCCTCCCCGCTGCCACAGCTCCCAGCGTGGGCTGAGTGTGCCCGGCCTCTCCGCTGCCACAGCTCCCAGCGTGGGCTGAGTGTGTCCGGCCTCTCCGCTGCCACAGCTCCCAGCGTGGGCTGAGTGTGCCCGGCCTCCCCGCTGCCACAGCTCCCAGCGTGGGCTGAGTGTGCCCGGCCTCTCCGCTGCCACAGCTCCCAGCGTGGGCTGAGTGTGCCCGGCCTCCCCGCTGCCACAGCTCCCAGCGTGGGCTGAGTGTGTCCGGCCTCTCCGCTGCCACAGCTCCCAGCGTGGGCTGAGTGTGCCCGGCCTCCCCGCTGCCACAGCTCCCAGCGTGGGCTGAGTGTGCCCGGCCTCTCCGCTGCCACAGCTCCCAGCGTGGGCTGAGTGTGCCCGGCCTCTCCGCTGCCACAGCTCCCAGCGTGGGCTGAGTGTGCCCGGCCTCCCCGCTGCCACAGCTCCCAGCGTGGGCTGAGCGTGCCCGGCCTCCCCGCTGCCACAGCTCCCAGCGTGGGCTGAGTGTGCCCGGCCTCTCCGCTGCCACAGCTCCCAGCGTGGGCAGAGCCTGCCCGGCCTCCCCGCTGCCACAGCTCCCAGCGTGGGCAGAGCGTGCCCGGCCTCCCCGCTGCCACAGCTCCCAGCGTGGGCTGAGTGTGCCCGGCCTCTCCGCTGCCACAGCTCCCAGCGTGGGCTGAGCCTGCCTGGCCTCCCCGCTGCCACAGCTCCCAGCGTGGGCAGAGCGTGCCCGGCCTCCCCGCTGCCACAGCTCCCAGCGTGGGCTGAGTGTGCCCGGCCTCCCCGCTGCCACAGCTCCCAGCGTGGGCAGAGCCTGCCCGGCCTCCCCGCTGCCACAGCTCCCAGCGTGGGCAGAGCGTGCCCGGCCTCCCCGCTGCCACAGCTCCCAGCGTGGGCTGAGTGTGCCCGGCCTCTCCGCTGCCACGGCTCCCAGCGTGGGCAGAGCCTGCCCGGCCTCCCCGCTGCCACAGCTCCCAGCGTGGGCAGAGCGTGCCCGGCCTCCCCGCTGCCACAGCTCCCAGCGTGGGCTGAGTGTGCCCGGCCTCTCCGCTGCCACAGCTCCCAGCGTGGGCTGAGCGTGCCCGGCCTCCCCGCTGCCACAGCTCCCAGCGTGGGCAGAGCCTGCTATAGCTCCCAGTGTGGGCAGAGCCTGCCTGGCCTCCCCGCCACTGCCCCAGGCCATGCTGTGTCAGGATTTGGGCCCTGGTAGGAGGTGAACTCGGATGGGATCCCACAGCAGGAGAGCTCAGAATCTGACGCGGCAGAGTCTGCCCACAGCGCCAGCCTACAGTGTCTGGCGACAGCCCCACACACTGGCCCTGGGGCCCCCAGAGTCCTGGCCTGTGACACCCCAAGGCCCCCAGAGTCCTGGCCTACGACACCCAGGGGCCCCAGAGTCTTGTCCTGTGACACCCCAAGGCCCCCAGAGTCCCGTCTATGTGAGGCTGAGCTGAGTGCCTGCAGGGTCCGCAGTGCTGGGTCCCCACAAGCCAGCAGGAGGGGCAGAAGAGCCCTCACGGTGCGGCTGAGGAGGCCGGCTCTGAAATGGAGCGGCGGCCTACGGGCCTCTCTGATAAGGGGTGTCTGTGGGCCTCTGATTAGACGCGTCTGTTCATCCACATGGTCAGGAAGTCAGATAAGTCTACATACAAATGAAAATCACATTTTCTCTCCTAAGGGAAATGTGCTCTGAACCACTATTAATTTCTCGGCTCAGAACAAAGTTAAAATGAGTAAGTGTGTCTCTGCGGGCACCGGACTGCGTCTCCACCCTGCAGAGAAATGAGAGCCACGGGGACTGCTCGTGAGGCCGCTCAAGGGCTCGGGGCAGGATGGCCGCAGGCTCCTCGTGCAGACTTGCTTCTGAGGCCCGGGGGGGGGGGGGAGGGTGAGACACGCGTCCGGCAGGGCTTCCTGGTGTGGCAGGGGGAGACCCATGCCGTCTCGCCTGGAAAGGGGGCTCCTGCTCTGACAGGCTCTGCCGAGAGTTTCCCGCAGGCTCACGCATGGGGGTGCGGCCTGGGCTGGGCCTGGGGCAGCATGGAGGGGCTCACCTGTGCTTCCTGTCAGTCAGAGACGCCCGCCCCTGCTCTCCCATGCTCACCTGTGCTCCCCGTCAGAGCACCTCATCCCCCGCTCTCCCGTGCTCACCTGTGCTCCCCGTCAGAGCACCTCATCCCCCGCTCCCCCGTGCTCACCTGTGCTCCCCGTCAGAGCACCTCATCCCCCGCTCCCCCGTGCTCACCTGTGCTCCCCGTCAGAGCACCTCATCCCCCGCTCCCCCGTGCTCACCTGTGCTCCCCGTCAGAGCACCTCATCCCCCGCTCCCCCGTGCTCACCTGTGCTCCCCGTCAGAGCACCTCATCCCCCGCTCTCCCGTACTCACCTGTGCTCCCCGTCAGAGCACCTCATCCCCCGCTCCCCCGTGCTCACCTGTGCTCCCCGTCAGAGCACCTCATCCCCCGCTCTCCCGTGCTCACCTGTGCTCCCCGTCAGAGCACCTCATCCCCCACTCCCCCGTGCTCACCTGTGCTCCCCGTCAGAGCACCTCATCCCCCGCTCTCCCGTGCTCACCTGTGCTCCCCGTCAGAGCACCTCATCCCCCGCTCCCCCGTGCTCACCTGTGCTCCCCGTCAGAGCACCTCATCCCCCGCTCTCCCGTGCTCACCTGTGCTCCCCGTCAGAGCACCTCATCCCCCACTCCCCCGTGCTCACCTGTGCTCCCCGTCAGAGCACCTCATCCCCCGCTCTCCCGTGCTCACCTGTGCTCCCCGTCAGAGCACCTCATCCCCCGCTCTCCCGTGCTCACCTGTGCTCCCCGTCAGAGCACCCTGACACAGCCCACATGTGGAGTAAGGCCTCTGGCCCAGCACTCATGGGGGAGGCCGGGCAGGAGCTGACAGAAAGGTCTTTTCCTGTCAAACCCCAGGCCCCTCAGCCTTCCTGAGAAGCTGGGGTGGCTCCCGCGAGCCAGCAGGGCCCCGCCCGGCCTCCTGTGTCGAGAGCAGGGCTCAGGGCCGCTTTCGGAGCTCGGTGCTGCCCCAAGCCGGAGTATCCTGCGGGCACCGGCTTCCCAGCCCTGGCAGGACTGAAGAGAAGGGAAGTAAGTGATGGGAAGTTACGTCAGGTCCTGGGTGAGGAGAGCACAGATGGACGTCAGGGAAAATCAGACTCCCTCAGCGCTCCTACCCAGAGGACGATTCCGGAAAGGTCTGACTCTCCCTGTGAGGAACACGAGGGCCCAAGAGAGGGACCCCAGGAGGGCGGGGGCCTGGAAGCTCCCCGCCAGTGACCGCAGCCCACGGGGCCAGCCTTGCCGGCCACATTCTGTCCGCAGGGCCCGAGACAGTGGCCCTGAGAGTCACACCTCACGGCCACACGATCCTGGTCGGGCCCCGGGCACTTCTGCTAGGCCAGAAGACGCCTCCTTGGGACGCCCTCTGCTCTGCCAGCAGTGGCACAGCTGGTTAAGCACACATCACAGTGCACGAGGAGCCGGGTTCAAGCCCCCAGTCCCCACCTGCAGGGGGAAGCTTAGCGAGGGGTGAAGCAGTGCTGCAGGGGTCTTTGTCTCTCTCCCTATCACCCCTCCCCTCTCGATTGCTCTCCGTCTCTATCCAACAGTAAATAAGTGAAATATTTTTTTAATTCCTGCCACTTCGTTTTACAAAACAAACTTTTTTTTTCAACCAGAGATTAAAAGGCCACATAACACAGAAGAGACAGAATCTTGTTTATTTTTCCAGTGCCATAGATGCTGCTCTGTGAGGAGACAAGTACTCCTGAAAACCCTTTCTTGCTGTGCTCATACCGCCGCACAATCTGAAAACCGACTCCTTTGCTGAGGGCCAGGGCGGCGGAGAGGTGAGCGCTCGGCTGTGCTCTGCCGGGACATGGCCTGGCGTCACCATCCGCTAGGGGACGGTCACTCTGCCCTCCGGAGAGGCAGTTCTGGAACGCGCATGCTTCTCTGCAGCCACGAGAAGTGTCATTCTGAACATCCCAGCAGCGCCCGTATTGGTGCCGTGATTCACGACCGCCGGCTTCAATTATCGTGGCACCGTTAGCTCTGGTCGGTGGCGCCGCAACGGGAAACAAAAACGAGATTTTTCTGAGGAACTGTGCAGCTGCCTGAGAGTCCGCTAGAGACCCGGAGTCCACGCATCTGACAGAGGGGCAGACGGGAGCTGACTGCTCTGCGTCAGTGTTTGCGTGTGGCTGTCACAACACTGAGATCTCCACACGAAGCCGCGAGCGGTAGGAGCAGAGAGAAGTGCACACCGGCTCGACTTCTGTGAGACAGCAAGCTACGGGGCACAGCACCCACAGCACCCAGAGCACCCACAGCACCCAGAGCACCCACAGCACCCACAGCACCCACAGCACACACAGCACACACAGCACACACAGCACCCAGAGCACACACAGCACCCACAGCACCCAGAGCACCTACAGCACACACAGCACACACAGCACCCACAGCACACACAGCACACATGGCACACACAGCACCCAGAGCACCCACAGCACACACAGCACCCACAGCACCCACAGCACACACAGTATACACAGCACACACAGCACCCACAGCACACACAGCACACACAGCACCCACAGCACACACAGTATACACAGCACACACAGCACCCACAGCACACACAGCACACACAGCACCCACAGCACACACAGCACACACAGCACCCACAGCACACACAGCACACACAGCACCCACAGCACACACAGCACACACAGCACCCACAGCACACACAGCACACACAGCACCCACAGCACACACAGCACCCACAGCACACACAGCACCCACAGCACCCACAGCACCCACAGCACACACAGCACACACAGCACACACAGCACCCACAGCACCCACAGCACACACAGCACCCACAGCACACACAGCACACACAGCACCCAGAGCACACACAGCACACACAGCACACACAACACCCACAGCACACACAGCACCCAGAGCACACACAGCACACACAGCATACACAGCACACACAGCACCCACAGCACCCACAGCACCCACAGCACACACAGCACACACAGCACCCACAGCACACACAGCACCCACAGCACACACAGCACACACAGCACACACAGCACACACAGCACCCACAGCACCCACAGCACCCACAGCACACACAGCACACACAGCACCCAGAGCACACACAGCACCCACAGCACCCAGAGCACACACAGCACCCACAGCACCCAGAGCACCCACAGCACACACAGCACACACAGCACCCACAGCACACACAGCACACACGGCACACACAGCACCCACAGCACACACAGCACACACAGCACACACAGCACACACAGCACACACAACACCCACAGCACCCACAGCACCCACAGCACACACAGCACCCACAGCACCCACAGCACACACAGAACCCACAGCACACACAGCACACACAGCACCCACAGCACCCACAGCACACACAGCACACACAGCACCCACAGCACACACAGCACCCACAGCACCCACAGCACCCACAGCACACACAGCACACACAGCACACACAGCACCCACAGCACACACAGCACCCACAGCACCCACAGCACACACAGCACCCAGAGCACCCACAGCACACACAGTATACACAGCACACACAGCACCCACAGCACACACAGCACACACAGCACCCACAGCACACACAGCACACACAGCACC